>NC_045152.1:17210966-17215966 GCF_900700415.2 Clupea harengus
ATTGTGGGTCAAAGAACATGAATGTAGACTCAGGTGTTAATGATGGCCTGGCCAGATTGAGAGCTTTGACATCTAGGTATACTGGTAGAAATGTAGTGCATTCTTATAAATCTGCAAAACCGCAAGATATTGACCAGTGGTCAAAGGACCTGCAGCATCCACGTAAAGCAGGGATGAATATCTGGTCCAAGATCACTCGTTTGCGAAAGATTTATCAGTTGCACCCATATGATGGCGTTTCACTGTTGTGCACTGTGTTAAACAACACAGAGGCTGACAAGGTGAAACGGGATGTTGATATTGGGTTAGGAGAAGATCAACAGAACCTAGATGATGGCTGGAAGGCAGTCCGTGAGTGGATTCAGGAGGCTACCAATGCGAGTACAGATTGGGGGAAAATATCTGGTTGTAGACAGAAGGATAATGAAGCGGTGGATGAATTTGCCCAAAGATTTGCTGACGCATTCTTAAGACATTCAGGCATGAGCGGGATGACAGAGGAGAATGTTATGACCAATAACAACGGTGCATTGAAGGCAAATTTCTTGCATAATACTGTCCCTGAGCTCAAAAGTATTATTAAGTTGACCACACCCGGTTGGGAAGACACAACGTTCACCTTTGAGATGCTAATTAATGTAGCAAGGAGGATAGAACGCAATACAGAACAAAGGGTCAGAAATGTCAGCACACACTGCATACACACAGATCCAGAGTTCATGCTTAGAAATTTGAAAATGGGAAATCAAGGTGATCCTAGAAGCATCAGAACAAGGAAAACAGAGACATCTAGGAATGTATGCCGTAAATGTGGGAATTATGGCCATTGGGCAAGAGAATGCAGGTCTCAGGGCAGAGGCAGACATGCTGCTTATTTTAAATATAACAAGGAAGGAGATGATGAAAGCATGTTCTGTAAGCTTTTGGAACTTAATGATTGTAAGGTAAATGATAGGCTAGTTGAGAGTCAGTGCGGTACAAAATTGACGAGAGCAGTGCAGAGAGCCAGAGTGGTGTGCAGACATCCAGAGCCACGTGATGGGGAACGTACTTTGTGTGAGAAACCACGAAAAGTATTGTCATTCCCTTCTGCTGCTGCAGTCATGGTACATGGAGAACTGACGGCACCCACAGCACACAATGCATTGCCCCAGAACAACCATCTCTGGTGGAGCGCAAGAGGGAAGCAACTTGACTACGGCTAAAATCAAGTCATGCTCTTTTGTGTTAATCATATCATTACTTTTAGCAATGATATGATGATTGGATGGGAATTTAGATGATGGACTTGATTATAGACATGATTATGAGATATGGGTTGATGATATAGGCCAGAGCCCTAGTATTAAGGCAGTTTTAATGTTCAGTGTTATGTTTTTTTTCTGGTCCTATGAGTGAAATGCCTCATTCTTGGAATATGTGATACTGCCGCAGTTTTCTCTGTTTGTTTTTCAGAACAACAGTCTAAGGAGCAGCATGAGGGGAACTGGAACGCAGGAACCATTGACCCGCTGCATTGACCAAGCCACCACCGTTGTCCAGATTCACCTCACCCGTTGGACAGCAGTGACGATACAACATTCAAAGACTTGACCAACAGAAACTGAGATGCATGGTCGCCATTCACAGCTCGCAGAAGGCGGGGGTCGCTGTGCAAAAAGCAGGGCCGTGAAATAATTTTACCCAAGCAAATAATGGGATTTTCGATTTCACCTGAGATAAAGGACATAACATACTGGTTGCAAGAAACACCAGATCCTGACTATTGATCCCAATACAGTATAGGAACATGTGCTCTGTTTTAAACCTTTTTACCACTACACTATGGGAACACTTGTTTGTTGACATTTTGTAACAATGTTGGATTGTTTGATCACTATGTTTGATTATGTTCGTTATGGTTTTGTTAGGTTTTATTGTGATCATGATGTATTTTGATTTATGATCAGATGGGGAAATTGTTAGATTTATGTGGTTTTGTCATAACTTCACATAATTTCACAGTGTACAAGTTGTGTGAACAACCCCCAAAAAGCTAGTTTGCATAGCACCAGGTCACAGCCATCGAGGTGGCCACTGGCCTTTTGTCTATGTTGATGAGCCATCAGACATGGTTCCTGCCTTTTGTGTGTCTTGGAGCTAGAAACATAGTTGGCTTTTGTCTACAGACACGACAGAGTGGTCGAGGCCACAAGGCATTAGCATCTATATGGCCATACCTGACCATAGCCCCAGTCAAGCTAGACTTTCCCCTCTGACCTCCAGACACACCCATCCCCTCCCCTTTACACCTCATGTTAATTCTGCAATATAAAATGTCTGTATTCTCTGTAATGTTTGGAGAAGATGAAGCAAGGAGAACAAGCCGTGAGCAGACGTGCCTAGCGCATGCTCGTGCTGCGCCGAGCTGACCGTGGCTAGTGACTGAATAAAACACATTCTTTCGCTAAGCCGTCTTCTACAAGTCTGTTATTCCTGAACAAGCTAACTTGAACCAAGCGTGGGCATCCGACGAATTCGACGGAGGACAGCGAGATCTTTCACATCCTAACACAGAGACACACACACACACACACCCTTCCCCATCCTAACACAGAGACACATACACACACACACACACACACCCCTCCCCATCCTAACACAGAGACACATACACATACACACACACACACACACACACACACGCACCCTTCCCCATCCTAACACAGAGACACATACACACCCACACACTCACCCTTCCCCATCCTAACACAGAGACACATACACACACACACACACACCCACACCCACACACACCCCTCCCCATCCTAACACAGAGACACATACACACACACACACACACACACTCACCCTTCCCCATCCTAACACAGAGACACATACACACACACACACACACACACACACACACACACACTCACCCTTCCCCATCCTAACACAGAGACACACACACACACACTCACCCTTCCCCATCCTAACACAGAGACACATACACACACAAACACACATAGGGATGGGAATCGAGAACCGGTTCTTGTTAAGAAGTGTGGTTATATTTCACGCGAAAAGATGACCACAGGGCCACTTGCAATGCTTGCCAAACGTCTATTTCGTCAAAGGGGGGAAAAACTACCATTATGCAGAAACATTTGTCCATACTGCATGCAATAACTTTGCAGGAATGTCGCGTTTTTGAGCGCTACGGAGTGACGATAACGTTAATGAATCTCAACCAAGCAACAGCAGCACGGCTAACGTTAGCGCTTCATCTGTTAATATCGAAGGTAAACTCTAACAGTCTATTGTGTTAGTGCCATTTGTTTCATTGTGTAAACCAGCTTTCACTATTTGTTTATGTCAGTTTTATTTTTAGTTCAAGATGTTTTATTACAACAATTGTATGAAACCCAATACCAAATCAGTCATACATTCTGTTACTTATGGTTGGAATAATAGTCAAAACAAATAATATTTTTCTTTGTTGGGACCCCCTGGCACCCCATCAAGGAAAAGGATCCCTAGGCTATGGGTCTCTGGACCCCACTTTGAGAGTTTGTAGACCTATTCTTAGGTTTGTTTTTGGTTATTTAAAACATGTAAATGTATACATTCATACTGTATATGCTGTGCATCATCTATTCAGAGAATATTTTATGAAAGAAAATGAATGTAAATAAACCCGTTTGTACTCTTTTTTTTCCTTGCCCAAAAATAATCGATAAGAGAATCGATATAGAATCGAATCAATAAGCAAGAATCGGAATGGAATCGTTAAAATCAATTCTCATCCCTCCCCATCCTAACACAGAGAGACACACACACACACACACACACACACACACACACTCTTACCTTCAGGTGGAAACATGCCACTATGGGCAGCCTCTTCATGGTCAGCTGTTTGGTGGACTCCTGGTAGCTATGGCAACCACTGCACTTGATCTTAGCGCTGCTCCCCAAGTGCTCCGGCCTAGTGAATCTGTGGACACACCACAGCAGAAGTGTGTGTGTGTGTGAGTGTGAGTGTGAGTGTGTGTGTGTATTCTGACCTGTGCTGTCTGGCTAGTTGTCTGTCTGTCTGTCTGTCTGTCTGTTTGTGTGCTTGTGTGTGTGTGTGTTCTGACCTGCGCAGGCAGTCTGTTAGTGTAGTTGTGTGTGTGTGTGTGTGTGTGTGTGTGTGTGTGTGTGTGTATGTGCGTGTGTGTGTGTGTGTGTGTGTGTGTGTGTGTGTGTGTGTGTGTGTTCTGACCTGCGCAGGCAGTCTGTTAGTGTAGTTGTGTGTGTGTGTGTGTGTGTGTGTGTGTGGTGTTCTGACCTGCGCAGGCAGTCTGTTAGTGTAGTTGTGCCGGTTCCGTTGGCGTCGGTTCCGTGGTGTTCTCCATTGGGGTCGGTTCCGGGGCTGAGTGGCCAGAAGGGGGCGGAGCAACCAGGCAGGTCCAGACTGATGTCCCAGAACGGGTCTATCGTCGTGGAAACGCCACTGAGACACACAGCAGGGGCAGTGTGAGAGAGTGTGTGTGTGTGTGTGTGTGTGTGTGAACGCCACTGAGACATACAGCAGGGGCAGTGTATGATACAGAATGTGTGTGTGTGTGCGGATAAGTAGAATCATGAATACGCACACGCACGCACGCACACGCACGCGCGCACACACACACACACACACACACACACACACACGCACACACACGCACACACACACTTCTCTTACTGGCATTCTTGGCAGGTGACATCGGACTGCAGGCCTCCAGTGAAGATCTGGTCGATGATGCAGCTGCAGTGGTTTGGGTTGTTGGCCTTCTTCCCATTGTCATCTCCTTACACACACACACACACACACACACACACACACACACACACACACGTTATAATGAGACAGAGAGACAGAGAGGAAGACATAGAAAGAGAAGAAGAAGAGAGAGACTGAAAGAGAGACAGAGAGCTTACATGATTATGTGTGTAGTTCTGTGTATGAAAAAATCTTTTACAAACTGATGTATTTT
>NC_045152.1:17220966-17240966 GCF_900700415.2 Clupea harengus
ACACACACACGAATAGAGAACACACAGGTTAGTCCCACAGATACCAAACAGAACTCAAACCGAAATATGAGAGAGAGAATTGTGAATTTGACAAATACATGATGTCACTTCTCAGTTCTCACCCACAATTCCATCAAAAGCTTTGTGAACACACACTGAAATAAGTATGAGTCGGGGTTATGCAGAAACTGAAGTGTGTGAGTGTAAGAGTGTGTGTGTGAGAGAGAGAGAGAGTAAGTAGAGTGTGTGTTATGCAGAAACTGAAGTGTGTGACTGTGTGTGTGTGTGTGTGTGTGTGTGTGTGTGTGTGTGTGTGAGAGTAATAACACTGAAAGTAGAGTGTGTGTTATGCAGAAACTGAAGTGTGTGTGTCTAAGAGTGTAAGAGTGTGTGTGTGTGTGTGAGAGAGTGTAATAACATTGAAATAAGTAGAGTCTGTGTTATGCAGAAACTTGCTTATGTCTTCAGCTTTGTGACGCACAATCAGCCAATTTGTTTACGCTCAGACATTCAGACCAATCAGAATCAGAGGAGCATTTAGACCAATCAGAATCAGAGGAGCATTCAGACCAATCAGAATCAGAGGAGCATTCAGACCAATTAGAGATCAGAGGAGCATTCAGACCAATCAGAATCAGAGGAGCATTCAGACCAATCAGAATCCGAGGAGCATTCAGACCAATCAGAATCAGAGGAGCATTCAGACCAATCAGAATCCGAGGAGCATTCAGACCAATCAGAATCAGAGGAGCATTCAGACCAATCAGAATCCGAGGAGCATTCATGATCCCGTAATTCCGTAATCCCCGTGACAGCACCGAGTCCTCCCCAGCTGTTGACCGGTGCTGTTGACCGCTGCTGCAGTGCAGTAGGTGGATGCCAAGCTGGTTTTAGGCAGCTGATGCGCGCCCATGAGAACCGGGCCAATCGCCGGAGCAGCCGGAGTGGCCCCACGGTCGGCTACCGGCACACACACACACACGCGCATCACCGTGCACCTGTTAATACGGTTGGGCATGATCGGCTAGTGTCAACAACGGAGGTAGCTGGCCAAAACATGATCATTGTCTATGCCATTAACACCCCGCGACTGGAGGGTGTCACTGACAGCCTACGAGCAACTATATACCCAGCCTGTCAGGTGTGTGTGTGTGTGTGTGTATGCAACTGTATACCCAGCCTCTCAGGTGTGTGTGTGTGTGTGTGTGTGTGTGTGCAACTGTATACCCAGCCTGTGAAGTGTGTGTGTGTGTGTGAGTGCAACTGTATACCCAGCCTGTCAAGTGTGTGTGTGTGTGTGTGTGTGTGTGTGTGTGTGTGTGTGTGTGTGCAACTATATACCCAGCCTCTCAGGTGTGCGGGGGAGCAGCCGAGCAGGCGAGCTGCAGGAGGATGCTTTACAAGTCGACATGCAGAATGCACAAGTGAGAATCACCACCCCACACACACACACACACACACACACACACACACACAATCACCACCCCACATGCAACAACTGGCTTCGATCTGCAGTTCTACTGCATGTGCCACTTGTTTTTCCGCGGCAAAGGGCGAGCTGTTACGTAGGCTGTGTGTGTGTGTGTGTGTGTGTGTGTGTGTACTCCTGCGGCAGCCCTTCATGTCATGATGCGTCTCAGTACGGCTCGATCTGTTTACCTTTAGTTTCCTGGTCTCTGGCGCCCCGCTCCACACAAAGCACTGGTAGATCACGCGCATGTTCTGCCTCCAGTTGTCCACCTTGAATCCGCTCACGTGCGAGCACCCCGCTGGACTCATGACGTCACGGAAGCGGCATCCAGTTTCCAGACGTCTACTTCCCAAAACGTGCCTCACCGAGTCGAGCAGAATAACCCACAGATTGTTCCGATTCGGTTGGCTGTGAGGGTAGCCACGGGCCGCCGAGGGAGGATGTGTTCGGAACACATCAAGGCAAATCCTCCGACTGTCTTAACAGTTACTGTTCCAGAGACACAACTCCTCTGCAAAACATCCACATAAAAAAACGGCAGACCTCCCTCTGTATGCTTCGGCAATAATGTATGTCCAACTCGATTACTTTAGTGGACGGTAATGGAATTCAACTGAGTACCATAAGCAACGCAATCGGTATAAAAGCGTGCTCTCATAGGCCAAAACACAGGCTAGTTCGTTTAATCGGTTGGATTTCATTTCTGGCGTTTCCTGTTGACGTCCCGCCTACTGTCAGAAATACCATGCTGTGATTGGTAGTGGAAGGAGCCCGTCTTAATTAAAAGCAAGCATTCATCAGCAATTGGCCACAAGAGTAACGTCGGAAGAGAGCGCAGGAGCTTTCATTCCAACTTGTCAATCAGACCCAAAGAAACATATTGGCCACGGGAATTTGATTGCCTTTGATGCGTTTGCAAAACACCAGCTGCATGTGTGCTAATTAAATGAATTAGGTTGTATCTTTCTGAGCGTAATACACATTGTTCAGGTATCAAGCAGTTTGGACTCTAAAATCTTCTAAGATAAGGCTTGGATGTATGGGGTTGCCACAGCGGGTTGCAGAGAGTTGTTTACAGTCCAAGCTGTGTGATACGTCACTTCCGATGTTGATCAAAAAATAAACATGTACTACAGACAAAAATATGTTTTTAAATGTATCTTATTATCAAATAAGTACCTTTTCGCCAAGTACATTTTCCATGAGCCTAACAAAATCCTTTTCGTTTTTAGACACGTCCGGTGTCTTTGGAGGCGTCTCCTAGCAAAAGGCGGTGTTGTGGTCACGTGGGACATTAGTTGCGGGAAAACTGAAAAAGCTTCATCTTGAGATCTCAACTTTTACACTTTGGTTTACCAGCCTTCTTGTGCACAGTCCTGTGTGGTTACTGCGAAGTTTAAAGGTACGTTTAATAAAAGGCTACTTCTACATTGTTGCAAGGATGCGCAATCAGTGTTGTTTTATTAACCGCGTAATTGACCTGCTACATTAGCTAGCTAACGTTTCGTGAACATTGTCCGTGCAGGATAGCATTAACTAATATAGAAACAACTCAAGATGTGATCATAACGAATAAAATAGCGATTCGAATTGAATGTGTTATCGTGTGAACATATTTTACATTGTGTAGATGTCTGTGTATGCTAACATACTTGCTGTGTAGGGTAACATACGTGTCAAACCCACCAACTTTACCTGACAACTGTTCAGTTTAACTAGCTAGCCAGTGCCATTGGCTATAGCAGGATACCGGCTGATTCTGGGGTGTCGTATGTGACGATAGCAAAATGGCTTTCTCACAAAACACAGCCCCTTACAGAAATCATCTGTCATTCTATCATGTGTGTTGTCTGAAGTAGTAAATTAGGTAAGCTTCTAGTTTAGAGTCCAAGTTTAGCTTATGAACTGTCAAAAAATGTAGAGAAACTAAAAGTTAAAATGAGATGACAGCTCGCGACGTGATTTCTACTGGAACGTCTCGCGTTGGTCACTTTTTATGTCAATTCGGTGAAATGTGTACTCGTCCCCAGCACCGACTGTGTTATAATATGCAGTTAATACCTCACCCAAGTGTGAAATTGGTTGATGACTTGACACGGCTCTTCTGCAACTCTTTGCACCATTTCAACCAATTCTTCAGAAATACACGCACATACGTCCACACGCATACATATATCATAGCCTACAGTTGACTATTACGCTATACAAAAACATGTAGTTAATAGTTAAACAATTCACAATGTAAATGCAATTCATAAATAAATGTTACGCCATTCACAAATATATATACGCTGTTACATTCATTTACATGCTAAGGAACGTTCATCTACAAACCACTCGCGATTTGTGAACATCCCTGCATTAATGTGTGCATTTTCGACAGTTTCCTGACGCGGCGTGACTCACAAATGCATTTTTTTTTCTTCAAAAGGATATTCTCAGATGTCTCTCTTACAATTTCATCCAATCACATAAACGCAAGTTCGATGGCATGATTGAATGCGACCCACACTGCGTTACATCTGCGCAGGGTCCCCGTTATGTGGATTTACAACACCATAAACAGACATCTGCACACCACTGATTTACACGAAGAGGAATCCGTGGTCAATGGCGTCTGGTAGCTGCCCACCAAGTGGGAATATAGCGTGTTTATCTTGTTAAACCCCCTTGTTGTTATACGTGATTGAACATGCTTGAACTACGAATATTTGAAAGAGTGACCAATCATCCGACCTTCCATCCCGAGGAGGTTGCTTTTCTGAAGTAGAGCAGCTGCTGAGGTCACTCTAGACCGCAGGGTTCTACTGGACTAACCCAGCAGAACCGGTTGCTATGGTAACCAAGCCGCTGGGTACTACTGAACTAACCCAGCAGAACCGGTTGCTATGGTAACCAAGCCGCTGGGTGAAGTGGACCAACAATGCCGGGTTAACTGTTTCCAGACGGGTTTATTTCAAACCATATACTAGTTCATGTTCAAACACAATACATGTTCTGGACAAACTGCATACTAGTTCATGTTTAAACACAATACATGTTCTGGACAAACCATATACTAGTTCACGTTCAAACACAAACCATATACTAGTTCACGTTCAAACACAAACCATATACTAGTTCACGTTCAAACACAAACCATATACTAGTTCATGTTCAAACACAATACATGTTCTTATTTCAAACCATATACTAGTTCATGTTCAAACATAATACATGTTCTTATTTCAAACCATATACTAGTTCATGTTCAAACATAATACATGTTCTGGACAAACTTTTAACAAGCTATTTTGAAAGGCACACCACCTTCTACCAGCTCAATTTATATTCTAATGTAGCATAATATTGATTATCAGGGCTAATATTACATTGCAGGTAGCCTACACAGTCAAATAAAACAAGTTAGTCAGAAAGACTTCAGACAAGGGCACTCCATTCCGTCTTGAGGGGAGTTCCACTGCTCCATCTAGACCAGTGGTTCTTAATCTGGGTTCGATCGAACTCATTGAGTCACTCTCAGGGGTTTCGGCAGGGGTCAAGACACACACAGTATAGCCCGGTTCACACTAGCAATATCGGGTCGTTTTTATATATACCTATGTTTTGAAGAAATCATATTTTATTTTTCCAATTACGAAGGGTTCGGTGAATGCACTGATTGCAGGGTTCAGTACCTCCAATAAGGTTAAGATCTAGACCACCTGCAGACCTGCCAACATGTACGCATTTTGCGTACCTGGCACGCATTTTGACATCAAAGTACACTGGTACGTGTTGATGCTCTAAAAGTACGCATAACGCTCAATAATGTATTGCCGGTTTTCAACGGGTTCAACCTTCAAAGTCTGTCTGTGTCGAGTCGCCAAGGTGTACATGGGCAGCTGCAGCAGAGCAAGAAGCAGAAGAGAAGTTTGACCAATCACAGACCCCCTGCCGTTACTATCGTTACTATCCTCTGTTTGACCCTCGAAATCAGAGAGTACTACTACTAGGTTACTCTGCAAGTCAGTAGAATCAACCGCTGCGATTTTTCATTCATACTTCCCTAACTCTCCCTTCTGGCCCACATCTGCCAATTCTTCAAGTGAGGACATTAAACACAGAAAACTCTTCCACTGACTAGAATTTAATTAAATGATAAAGAAGCGAACACAGCGCCATCATTTGGTCTTAGCAGTTGCCTAGTCCTGATATCACATCGTGTCATTGGGCTTGCATTCAAACGTCAGACGTGGGGAGAAAAAAATTAATGTGATGAAACATGACACTTGACAGGTATGAGGTCGTGTTAAATATGTTAATTAAAAAGGGAAAAAATATAGCATGACCATTGTTTGAGAAGGTCCTAAGTAGCCTATTGAATTAACATCCAAGCAGAAATGTAATAGGCCTGCTGCTCACTTGTGCAGAGATTTTTTTTATTAGGCTACAAATTTGTTGTCACAGTTATCACTTGTTATCACAGTCTTTTTTTTTTCTTTCATTAGGCCTACTAAAGTGGTTCAGAACTGCATCATTTATTAGCTCAGAATGACGTCTATTGGTTCAAACATGCAACAGCATTATAACTAATAAAATGAAGGCCACAAAATCTTGGACAGGACAACAGAAAAATCAGGGGGGTATACTACATTTACAACAGTTCTCTCCCCCGCTGTGCCGCACAAAACCGCCGCCCCCCCAGGGGTGGTACTCAAACACATTTTCCAATGTTGGCAGGTCTGCACCTGGATACCAAACTAAATAGATGGGCATCAGTCTCTATTTAGAAAAGCTCTTGTACCATAGCGAGAGTGTAATGTCCATCTTTGGGGAATCTCAGTGATTGGACTAACTTGATACTTTGAAAAAATAGGCTTTACACCAGGATAACACTATTTGGCGTTTGTGATTTTTTGTAATGTTAGCTCTGTTTAAGACTAAGCTTTATCTTTTATATTTATTACCAAAGTGATTAATCCATCTGTCCTGTCCAGTAACTGACCCCCTGCTGTCATGGTAACTGTATCCAGGGTGATGGCCGGCCCCCAAGCAGGAGACGTGAAGCAGCGCATCTCTGCCATCTGGGAGAACCTGCAGTGCCCCATATGGTGAGTCAGGAATAATAATAATAATAATAATAAAACTTTATTTATATAGCACCTTTCATGCAAAAGAATGCAGCTCAAAGTGCTTTACAGCAAATACATAATATGCACAAAGAAATTACATGCACATAAAAATAGACATCAAAGAAACATAACTCAGATATAGTGCAAAAAAAAAATTATAATTATATTATAGAGATATATTTAATCTAACCCCTTAATATCACCAGTAGAGAATTAAATTAAATTAAATTAAAAGTATTTATATATATATATATATATAGTGGTATAGTGGTATATATAAGTGGTAGCTAGTTAAAGGCTAATGTGAAGAGGTACGTTTTTAGTTTTCTTTTAAAGATGTAAAGCGAGCTGGCTTCCCTGATGTCTATAGGCAGTATGTTCCATAGCACTGGGGCGTAATTGTCAAATGCTGCGTCCCCGATTTTCTTACGGCTTTTGCTGGGAACCTCCAATAAACCAGCATTCGATGATCGCAGTGTTCTTGAGGGCAAGTATTTGACTAGGGAGTTTGCAATGTAACTTGGTCCTAGCCCATTAAGGGCTTTGTATATTAGGAGAAGGACCTTAAAGTCAATTCTAAAAGTTACTGGAAGCCAGTGCAGAGCAGCTAAAACTGGACTAATGTGCTCTCTCCTCTTGGTTCTGGTTAATAGCCGAGCTGCAGAGTTTTGAATGAGCTGAAGTCTCTCAGTTGTTTTTTTTGGGAGGCCAGTAAGGATTGCATTACAATAATCAAGACGGCTTGAAATAAAGGCATGAATCAGTTTTTCAGCATCTTTTTGATTTATAAATGGCAGGACTTTAGCTATGTTTTTAAGGTGGAAAAATGATGTTTTCGTCACCTTGTTAATGTGAGACTTGAAGCTTAAATCTGAATCTAAAATAACACCAAGACTTGTAACCTCCGATTTAATCAAGGGAGTTAATTTCCCCAAATTATTAAGCAGCATTTCTCTTTTTGTTTTAGGGCCGACTAGTAGGATCTCAGTTTTGTCCTCGTTTAACTTTAAGAAATTATTGCTCATCCACTTATTTATCGCCAAAAGACAGGTAGTAATGGAGTTTATTGCTGCAGCATCATTTGGCTCAGCAGAGATGTACAGTTGCGTGTCATCAGCATAACTATGGAAACATACATTGTGTTCTCTAATGATGTCCCCAAGAGGCAGCATGTACAGTGAGAATAATAATGGACCAAGGCAGCTCCCTTGTGCAACCCCAAAGCAGATGTCATGTTTCTTAGACACATGATCTCCAAGCCTGACATAAAACTTTCTCCCTTTGATGTATGTTCTGAACCAGTTTAATAGTGGTTGGTAATGGATGCTTAGCTCCACGCGATTTCTCAGTATCTCTCTCAATAACTTAACTAATGTCAAAATAACCACAGTCTACCGGCGTAGACAGAACACAACTCAAAACACTTGTTTACAACAATACAAATCCAGTCTGTTCAAGTTCTTTAGCTCACTGGTTTCAAACTAGCGTCTTTCTTCTATCTCGCTGTCTTCAATCTAACGTTCTAGCTTCTGATTGACTCTTGCAACTGTGCTCTCTTAAAGCAACAGTGCACTTATCGTAACTGGCAAAACTAATCATATGCATCACTATTGTATTACTTTTGATATTCATTTTAGCCTATGTAAAGTTAATTAGTTTCAATGTACCGGTAGGCACCTGCGGCTTATAGACATGTGCGGCTTATTTATGTTAAAAATAATATTTTTTTTTAAATTCAGTGGGTGAGGCTTATATTCAGGTGCGCTCAATAGTCCGGAAATTACGGTATTGACTCTTTGTATATATTGAAGTGAACTGTGAGTCTAGTTTTCCTCCATTTCCTTTCGGCTGCCCGACAGATTCTCTTACTCTCATTAACAATAATATTGTTTAACCAAGGGGAGATTCTGTCATTTGACCTCTTCTTAGTCTTTAGTGGAGCAACAGTATCTAAAGCAGATGACAAGGTAATGCTGAAATCCTCAACCATGTCATTTAAGGAGCAGTCATAACTGTACGATCTCATTATATTAGTGAAATTTGCTTCAGCCTTATCATCTATAAATCGCTTTTGAACCAAAAATTCCCTTTTAGTCTTTGTTAAGATTAGGTTGGCATCAAAAAACACACAGTGATGGTCAGAGATAGGTAGTTCACATACTGAAACATTATCAATGTTTAACCCTGTTGTTATTACTAAGTCTAGAGTGTTACCATGTTGATGTGTGGCTTCATTTACATGTTGGGTAAGTTCAAAGCTGTCTAGTAGATTCATGAGCTCCATAGCTTTGGAGTCATTCTTCTTATTAACATGAATATTCAGATCTCCATTTAGGATCAATCTATCATATCTAGTGATACCAAGTGAGATCAGCTCTGAGAATTCCTGCAGAAATAGTGATGAATATTTTGGTGGCCGATATACTGTAATGATGAGCACTGATAATTCTGCTTTGAGCTCAAGAGCAAGGTATTCAAATGATCTAAATTCCCCCAGGTCAATGTCTCTGCACACATACTGTGCAGAGAAAATGGCTGCAATCCCTCCTCCCTTCTTATTTTCTCTGACTGACTGAGGAATCATCTACAGAACCATAGAACCATAGAACCGTAGTCACTAAGAACCTGCAGTGCCCCATATGGTGAGTCAGGAATCAACTACAGAACCATAGAACCATAGAACCATAGTCACTTAGATAAGACCCAAGTCACTGTAAATATGACGGAGAGAGAGATGAGAGAAGAGAGAGAGAGTGTGTGTTTTCTCTCAGCCTTTTCCTCACATTTTGTCTCTACAGTTTGGATCTGATGAGCCTGCCTGTGACCACAAAGTGTGATCACCAGTTCTGCAAGTAAGCCCAGTGTGTGTGTGTGTGTGTGTGTGTGTGTGGGGTGGGGGTGGGGGGGGGGGGGTGGTTCTGTCACACAGGAGGCTGAGATGCTTAGATCTCCATGATTCTCTCTCTATTATCCTTTTTAGTTCTCCTCTCTGGGTTCTCTTCTCTTGTTCCCCCTCTGGGTTCTCCTCTCTGGGTTCTCCTCTCTGGGTTCTCCTCTCACTTTGTTCCTGGGGTTCAGGTTCTGCATGCAGAAGCTCCTGGACAGAAGCCGACGGCGGGAAGCAAACTGTCCCGTCTGTAAAACCAAAGTCACCAAACGGTAAGATACCTGCCTACTGTAAACATGTAAACATCACTCTACACTGAGATACCTGCCTACTGTAAACATGTAAACTTCACTCTACACTGAGATACCTGACTGCTGTAAACATGTAAACATCATCACTGAGATACCTGACTACTGTAAACATGTAAACATGTAAACATCACTCTACACTGAGATACTTGACTACTGTAAACATGTAAACATCACTCTACACTGAGATACCTGATTACTGTAAACATGTAAACATCACTCTACACTGAGATACCTGACTACTGTAAACATGTAAACATCACTGAGATACTTGACTACTGTAAACATGTAAACATTGGTCTACACTGAGATACTTGACTACTGTAAATATCTAAACATCACTCTACACTGAGATACCTTACTACTGTAAACATGTAAACATCACTGAGATACCTGACTACTGTAAACATCTAAACATCACTCTACACTGAGATACCTTACTACTGTAAACATGTAAACATCACTGAGATACCTGACTACTGTAAACATGTAAACATCACTCTACACTGAGATACCTGACTGCTGTAAACATGTAAACATCGGTCAGATACTTGACTTCTGTAAACATGTAAACACTACGGTGAATAATGTGTGCTGGGTTCTATGTGTTTATGACTGTACTGGGTTCTGTTGTAGGAGTCTTCAGGAGAGCACAGCGTTCCAAAGGCTGGTTGCTGAACTGCAGAAACTGGTGGAGGCCTACGAGTACGACACCCGCACTAACTGTGAGTGGTCATGTTGATGTTTATGTTTATGTTTATGTTTATGTTTATCAAGGATCCCCATTAGTCTACACCGTAGTGGAGACTATTCTTCCTAGGGTCCAGGCAAAAAAACATTACAATACAATACAAATACATAAAATGCAGTACAGCATGATCAATTATCACAAAAAACACAGACTTAGAAAAACAACTTTTACATTAAAAGTAAAATAATAATAAAAAAAAAACCTAAATACCTAAAATAATAACCTAATCTACTATAATTTCCTTTTTGATTATTGCTGCCTTAAGTTTCCTTTTTAAATCACATTTATTTCTTGTTAGTCACGAGTTATAACGCCTGTACTAACTGTGAGGGGTAGTGGTTATAACACCTGTACTAACTGTGAGTGGTTATAACACCTGTACTAACTGTGAGGGGTAGTGGTTATAACACCTGTACTAACTGTGAGTGGTTATGACACCTGTACTAACTGTGAGTGGTTAAAACACCTGTACTAACTGTGAGTGGTTATAACACCTGTACTAACTGTGAGTGGTTATAACACATGTACTAACTGTGAGTGGTTATAACACCTGTACTAACTGTGAGTGGTAGGGTTATGACACCTTCTCTAGATAGACGGTATAGTGGTTAAGTGGGGAATACAAATCTCCTGTCTCCTGTCTGTGTCTCCTGTCTGTGTCTCATGTCTCCTGTCTGTGTCTGTGTCTCCTGTCTGTGTCTCATGTCTCCTGTCTGTGTCTGTGTCTCCTGTCTGTGTCTCATGTCTCCTGTCTGTGTCTGTGTCTCCTGTCTGTGTCTCATGTCTCCTGTCTGTGTCTCATGTCTCCTGTCTGTGTCTCCTGTCTGTGTCTCCTGTCTGTGTCTCATGTCTCTTGTCTGTGTCTCCTGACTGTGTCTCCTGTCTGTGTCTCATGTCTCCTGTCTCCTGTCTGTGTCTGTGTCTCCTGTCTTTGTCTCCTGTCTGTGTCTCATGTCTCCTGTCTGTGTCTGTGTCTCCTGTCTGTGTCTCATGTCTGTGTCTCATGTCTCCTGTCTGTGTCTCCTGACTGTGTCTCATGTCTCCTGTCTGTGTCTCATGTCTCATGTCTCCTGTCTGTGTCTCATGTCTCCTGACTGTGTCTCATGTCTCCTGACTGTGTCTCATGTCTCATATCTGTGTCTCATGTCTCATGTCTGTGTCTCACTGACTATCTCCCTGCTCTCTTCAGATTTCACTGGTTTGGCGCAGAGAAGGAAACCTGGCAGGTGAGGTCATCTAAAGACAAAACCAATCAGTGGGTGGGGGGCGGGGCATCTAAGTACTAAACCAATCAGTGAAGGGCTGGAGGCGGAGCATCTAAGTACTAAACCAATCAGTGAAGGGCTGGGGGCGGAGCATCTAAGTACTAAACCAATCAGTGGAGGGTTAGGGGTGGAGCATCTAAGTACTAAACCAATCAGTGGAGGGCTGGGGGCGGAGCATCTAAGTACTAAACCAATCAGTGGAGGGCTGGGTGGAACATCTGAAGACAGAGCCAATCAGTGGAGGGCTAGAGGTGGGGGTGGGGGGGTTCATCAGAGGACTCTTACCTCTAGTCTTTGATCTGTACGACATGGCCTCTAGTTTTTGTGCTGTCTTAATGCTGTACAAGACTCTTATGAACTCCTATGAGACTCTTATGATCTCTAGTCTTAATTCTGTATGAGACTCTTATGACCTCCTATGAGTGCTCTATGATCTCCAGTTGTATGTGAATAGAAATGCTCCACCTGTTAGTTCATGTGGATGAGTCTGCTCTTCTTCTGTGGTATGGAGTGATGAGGTCAGTGGGTTACTCTGCTCTTCTTCTGTGGTATGGAGGGATGAGGTCAGTGGGTTACTCTGCTCTTCTTCTGTGGTTTGGAGTGATGAGATCAGGCAGCAGACTGAGGAGTTTGTGGACATGGAGACCCCAGGGCCTGATGGGATACGAGGAGCTGATGGGAGCGCACCATCAATGACGT
Source organism: Clupea harengus (assembly GCF_900700415.2). Lineage (NCBI taxonomy): Eukaryota > Metazoa > Chordata > Actinopteri > Clupeiformes > Clupeidae > Clupea > Clupea harengus. The sequence continues at coordinate 17,233,462 of NC_045152.1, forward strand.
CATCTCGAGCAGGTGAGCTTCTGCAGGTCGAACTTACAGGTCCGCTGCTGCAGGTAGAGTTTACAGGTGTGGGGCTGCAGGTAGAGTTTACAGGTAGAGTTTACAGGTGTGGTGTAGAGTTTACAGGTGTGGTGTAGAGTTTACAGGTGTTGTGTAGAGTTTACAGGTAGAGTTTACAGGTGTGGTGAAGAGTTTACAGGTGGGGTGCTGCAGGTAGAGTTTACAGGTGTGGTGTGAGTTTACAGGTGTGGTGCTGCAGGTAGAGTTTACAGGTGTGGTGTAGAGTTTACAGGTGTGGTGTAGAGTTTACAGGTGTGGTGTGGTGCTGCAGGTAGAGTTTACAGGTGTGGTGTAGAGTTTACAGGTGTGGTGTAGAGTTTACAGGTGTGGTGCTGCTATTTGGGCATAGGGCCTAAGTGTCGCAGGTATAGCTATAGGCGAAATGCTGCAGGAAATCAGACAGATGAGATGTTATATGTAGGGAAGACAGGTGATATGTACACAGTGTTGTATGTAGGGAAGAAAGGTGATATGTACACAATGTTGTTTGTAGGGAAGACAGTTGAGGTGTTATATGTTTGACACAGAGGTGAGATGTTGTGGGTAAGGCCCTTGTATCTCTGCTAAGATTGCACCATTTAATCTAATGAGTGTGAGGTTTGAGTCGTTTTTGCACATCGATTGGTTTGTGTTATGGATGATGGTATTGATTGATTAATTGATTGATTGATTGTTGTAGCTAAGGATGCCTTTGCCCAGCTGATGGACCTCGGAGACTCCTGCTCTGCTACTTCAGACAGTGGCCTCGGACATCTGCCTGAAGCCTCTGTACCCAAAGATGATGACTCTCCCACGTCTGCAGTAAGAGAAGATGATCCACCCTCAGAGACGGTTGACCTTCCCCTGCTGGTCGAGGGAGGACAAGACCAGTCCGTGGCAGCTGGCCGAGAGGATGCCGTCCTCTCCGCCTCCAGGCCTCGCCAGCAGTCTGCCGCAGCGGAGGAGGCTGGGTCGCCTGAGAGGGTTGTGGTCCACGCCAAGAGACAGACCAGGTCTTCACGGATGCTGGCTGCCAAGCATCATTCTGTTGATGAGGAAGAGGTGGTTCTCCGGAGGTCTAGTCGAACAAACAGGACGCTGGTGGATCGGATCGTGGACGGCAGGCAGAAGAGGAGCCTGGAAAAAGTCTCAGAATGGTTGCTGAGGTTTCCCCCAGAAGGACCAATCGCTGACGACCGGGAGAAGCAGTTTCCCCCAGAAGGACCAATCGCTGACGACCGGGAGAAGCAGCAGAGCACCGACCCGAGGCAAGACAACCAATCAGAGAACGAGCACGTGCTCGGAGGGAGCAGCAGCTCTTCCTCATACGCAGATACAGATAGCTTAGCCAATCAGATGACGGACAGTCCAGCCCACCACATGATGGACAGGACAACCAATCAGATGATGGACAGGACAACCAATCAGATGATGGATAGGCCAGCCAATCAGATGATGGACAGGACAACCAATCAGATGATGGATAGGCCAGCCAATCAGATGATGGACAGGACAACCAATCAGATGATGGATAGGCCAGCCAATCAGATGATGGACAGGCCAGCCCATCACATGATGGACAGGACAACCAATCAGATGATGGACAGGCCAGCCAATCAGATGATGGACAGGCCAGCCCATCACATGATGGACAGGACAACCAATCAGATGATGGACAGGCCAGCCAATCAGAATGAGAAGAGCGGGAGGGCGCTGGAAGAGCAGGTGTTTGGGGCCTCGTACTGTCGGGGCCGCGGAAGAGTGCAGTGGAAGAGGAGAGCCTCGCGTGAGAGGGCGGCAGGCGTCTCTTGTGATCCAGATCAGGATCCATCGGAGATCTCTGCTGTACCAGATCCCAGAGGAGCCCCCGAGGACCCAGAACTGCAGGCCCAAGAGAGAGAGAAGCCCAAGAGGAAGCGGCGGTCCAGCGCCCTGACGCCGGCAGACTTCATCAAGAGGCCCTGTCTGGTAGCAGAGCCAGAGGCAGAGCCAGAACCTGAGCCGGTGCTGGAGGAGTCTGCTGCCCGGGACCCAGATGGGTCGGGCCCAAGCACGCTTGGAAGTCTCCCCGGTGAGGAAGAACCAGAACTCGGACCGGACCCAAAGCAGCGAGGCCCCCCCGAGGCCAGGGGTCAGGATGGTGAACGCTCGGCGAGCGACGGGTCGGCGTTTGAAGTGAACGTGAGAACGAGGGGACAGCGGACACGCAAAGCGAAGATGAAGATGCAGGACACCTGGACGGACCTGGACGGCGCCCTGAGCTCAGACGTGCGGGGGAGACGACACCCCAAGCAGAAGGACGCCGGACGCAAGAGGACGCAGAGGGACGAGAAGAAGACAGACGAGAGGAAAGAGCCGCTGAAGGCCACCCGGGCCCTGATGCTGGTCAACACGGGGGGGGGAGAACACCGCCCCCTAGAGGTGCAGGCGAGTCGGGCGCCGCCGCAGCGGAAGGCAGAGGCCCAGATCGAGAGCTACCCCAGCAGTGGGGAGGCGCTGCTGAGCCCCGTCGCCCGGGTAACCCAGCGGAGCAGGAGGCTCTTGGACTTCACCAAGGAGGTGCAGGGTGTGCCGAGGAGGAGGACCAGAGCTGCCACAGCTAAAGCGCTGACAACAGACCAACGCACCAGTCCAGATCAGAGCCATCCAGACCGCATCAGTCCAGATCACCGCAACGCAGACCGCACCAGTCCAGATCACAGCCATCCAGACCGCATCAGTCCAGATCACAGCCATCCAGACCGCACCAGTCCAGATCACCGCAACGTAGACCACTCAGAGGAAGAGCAGTCCAGAGCTGCGACGGCTGAGGCGGTAACACCAGGCCACGCCAGTGCGAAGGCTGCTGAGGAGGTGCAGAACGAATCGACGAGAACAAGAGACGCAAGAGCCACGGTATCGATAGAACGCCACTCTAACACCGGGCACTCGACAGACGACAGGGATCATGGGGGGGACAGAACCGGAGCGTCCCGCTCGCCGCCACAGAACCATCCAGGCTCGGCTCCGAGACGGAATGGATGTGTGTGTGAGCGCGAGATAGACGACATCGAGGAAATGGAGGTGGTGGAAGAATCAGCCCTGAGCGAGGCGAGAGACGAGACGCAGTCGGCCGCAGTTGTTCCACACACACAGATCCCCACCCCCCCAACACACACACAGACCCCGACCCCCACCCCTACCCCCACCCCGACACACACTCCGAGAGCCCCCCCAGCGGCGGCCCAGGTGCGCTCTGGGAGTCTGCTGGCCGCAGTTGTTCCACACACACAGACCCCTACCTCCCCAACACACACACAGACCCCGACCCCCACCCCGAGACCCCCCCCAGCGCCGGCCCAGGTGCGCTCTGGGAGTCTGCTGGCCGCAGTTGTTCCACACACACAGACCCCTACCCCCCCAACACACACACAGACCCCGACACACACACAGACCCCCAACCCCACCCCGAGACCCCCCCCAGCGCCGGCTCAGGTGCGCTCTGGGAGTCTGCTGGCCGCAGTTGTTCCACACACACAGACCCCTACCCCCCCAACACACACACAGACCCCGACACACACACAGACCCCCAACCCCACCCCGAGACCACCCCCAGCGGCGGCCCAGGTGTGCTCTGGGAGTCTGCTGGACGCGGTGGTTCCACACTCCAGAAGCCCAGCGGAGGCAGTGTTCCCATTCTCTCCCCCTGGGGTCTCCCTCCAGCATTCTCCTCCCTCTCCTGTCGGTTCTCCTCCCTCTCCTGTCGGTGCTCCAGAGGTGGTGTTCCAGAAGGAGCAGCATCTGGACACTCTGGGGAACCCCACGAGGGAACCCGTGAGTCCAAAGGTGGAGGTGGAGGAGGAGGAGGAAGAGGAGGTGGTGGAGGAGAACGAGAACAACGACGACAGCGAGCTCGACACAGAGCTGCTTCTGAAGAGTTTCAGAGGCAGCAAGCGGAAGTCCTTCCATCTGGGCCCGCCCCCCTGCCACCTGCCCGAGAGCCCCAGAGGGGGTATGCCTGATACTCCAGGACTGGAGAGAGGGGCAGAGAGCCCCAGAGGGGGTATGCCTGATACTCCAGGACTGGAGGGAGGGGCAGACACCCAGCCTGGCGCTTGTCGGTCTGGGTCGGGTCCAAACCTAGTGGAGGAGTCCGAGACGGCAGCGATGTTCTCCTGTGGCAGTGACGTGGTGCCTCCGTCAAACCCGCTGCATGAGTGGCGCGGTGCTGAAATGCCCCAGGTGGGGTATCAAGGCACTGGTGGTCTGGCATCTGCTCCTGGGTGTGTGTCACATCCCTCTGGGCACCGGGGCATCCTCTCCCCTGAGTGTGTGTCCGACACACAAGGGATGGACTCATGTTCCCTCCTCCTCCCCCCCGGCCACCAGGAGCAGCAGCAGGAGGCCCCCAGAGTGATGGACGCAGAAGAGCAGCACCCCAAACCTGCTCAGAACACACCTGCTGCCCTCAACACACCTGCTGCCCTCAACACACTGAACACACCTGCTGCCCTGAAGCTGCTGGTGCCCCAGCAGGCCTGTGAGCAGCAAGGCCAATCACTCGAGTCCTCTATGACCCCAGAGGGCCTGGTGCCGCTGGACGCAGAGGGTCATGTTCCGCTGGACGCAGCCGATCCTCTCTGTTGTGCGGTGAGGGTGAGTGTGGAGGGGGAGGACTCTTTCTCTCAGCCCTGCGCTGTGAGGATGAGGAAGGGGCGGAGAGCTCGTCGTCTGGAGTCGTCCGATTCGGAGCTCAGCAGTGAGGATGAGGACCTGCCCTCCCTGCAGCAGATATTCAGACCTAGAGCTCCACCGCAGCCAATCAGCCAACAGGGGCGGGCCCCCGTGAACCCCACAGCTCCACCGCAGCCAATCAGCCAACAGGGGCGGGGCCCCGTGAACCCCACAGCTCCACCGCACCAGGAGATGCCCTCCCTGACCCCAGATGATCCCGAGAGGGAGGCGTCTGAGTGTGATGTCATCCCCTGCAGCTTGGAGCCGCCGCCCCCCAGCAGACACTGCCCCCCACAGGCCAGGAGGGAGACTTCAGCAAAAGGAGAGGGGGCGTGGCATGGAGACGGGGAGGGGCCTGATGACTGGGTGGGCGGCAGCCAAGGGTCTCAGGACCTGTTTGGAACCCCAGAGGAGGGTGAGTCTCTACACACACACTCACACATACACTCTTACACACTTAGGGCTGAAACACACCAAACGCGTTTTTAAAACGGCAGACGCTTCAAAAACGTCTTGGCAAAGTGCGGCGGCCAAAACAACCGCAGGGGCACCAGGGCTGCCTGGGCCGAGTGTGACATTGATGAGCTGTGCGCCTCCGAGCCTTGCGCTGGAAAGTTGAGAATAGTTCAACTTTTAAGCGCATCTCAAAAACGCTAGAAAGACGCAATGCAAAATGCATTTGCTAGCGTCCCGTTTTTAAAAACGCGTTTGGTGTGTTTCAGCCCTTACACACACACACACACACACACACACCCACCATCATAGCATCTGTTCTCCTGCATTAGCATTAGCATCTGTTCTCCTGCATTAGCATCTGTTCTCCTGCATTAGGTTGACCATCGCATCACCCACACACACACACACACACACACACACACACACACACACACACACACTCACAGACACACACTCACACACACACTCCTTCATTAGCATCTGTTCTCCTGCATTAGCATCATTAGCATCTACTCTCCTGCATTAGCATCTCCTCTCCTCTCTCTGTCTCCTTTTAGATGACCCTAACCCTAGATCTACTGAGGCGACTCCTCTAGACGGGGAGATATCTACTGAGGCGACTCCTCTAGACGGGGAGATATCTACTGAGGCGACTGATCTCGATGGGGAGATATCTACTGAGGCGACTGATCTAGACGGGGAGAGATCTACTGAGGCGACTCCTCTAGACGGGGAGATATCTACTGAGGCGACTGCAGGGGAGTTCTCCCAGTACTCCAGTGACATCATCAACACACAGGTAATCACCTCACACACTTAAACACACACTTAAACACACACATCACCTCACACACTTAAACACACACTTCAACACACACATCACCTCACATACTTCAACACACACGTCAGCACACACTTAAACACACACATCACCTCACACACTTCAACACACACATCACCTCACACACATCACCTCACACACTTCAACACACACATCACCTCACACACATCACCTCACACACTTCAACACACACATTACCACACATACATCACCTCACACACTTCAACACACACATTACCTCAGATACAGTTTTTATAACAGTATTTAAAGTATGTACTGCAGGAGTATTTAGAGCCAGTGTGTACTGCAGGAGTCGTATTTAAAGTGTGTACTGCAGGAGTATTTAGAGCCAGTGTGTACTGCAGGAGTATTATTTAAAGTGTGTATGCAGGAGTATTTAATGTGTGTACTGCAGGAGTATTATTTAAAGTGTGTACTGCAGGAGTATTTAATGCCAGTGTGTACTGCAGGAGTATTTAGAGCCAGTGGAACTCTGTGTTGATGTCTAGTGCAGGGGTGTGTGATGGTGTGAGATGTCCACCGGGTGGCAGTGTTGTGCTGTGGTGAGATGTCCACTGGGTGGCAGTGTTGTGCTGTGGTGAGATGTCCACTGGGTGGCAGTGTTGTGCTGTGGTGAGATGTCCACTGGGTCGCAGTGTTGTGCTGTGGTGAGATGTCCACTGGGTGGCAGTGTTGTGCTGTGGTGAGATGTCCACTGGGTGGCAGTGTTGAGCTGTGGTGAGAGGCAGCTGTTAGCAGCCAGCAGGACTGATGTCCACCACTCTCTGCTCAGCCAAGCACGCACACACACACACACACACACACACACACACACACACACACATATGATGTCCACCACTCTCTGCTCAGCCAAGCACACACACACACACACACACACACACACACACATATGATGTCCACCACTCTCTGCTCAGCCAAGCACCCACACACACATATGATGTCCACCACTCTCTCTGCTCACTGTTCAGCCAAGCAACAACAGGACTCTCTCTCTCTCTTTCTCTCTCTCCCATTATTTCTTTTGTCTCATCTCTGTCTTTCTCTCATCTCTTCCTTCTCTCTTTTTATCTTTCTCTCTCTCTCTCTCATTCATTAGTTCATTCACTGCTCATTCTGTTCAAGTCAGTGAGACAATTTCTCTCCTCCTCTTCTCCTCCTCTCCCTCCTCTTCTCCCCCTCTCTCTTCTCCCTCCCTCCTTTCCTCCTCTTCTCCCTCTCTCCCTCCCTCTCTCCTCTCTCTTCTCTCTCTTCTCTCCCTCCCTCCCTCCTCTTCTCTCTCTCTCCCTCCCTCCCTCCCTCCCTCCTCTTCTCCCTCTCTCCCTCCCTCACTCCCTCTCTCTCTCCCTTTCTCTCTCTTCTCTCTCTCTCTCTCTCTTCTCCCTCTCTCTTCTCTCTCTTCTCCCTCTCTCCCTCCCTCCCTTTTCTCACACTCTCT
>NC_045152.1:17255966-17275966 GCF_900700415.2 Clupea harengus
ATTTGATTTCTAAGCAGACTGTGTGAGGGTTTGTTTTTCAGTTTTTGTTATTCCTTATGTTCACCGCCACCATGTTCTTCCGTTAACTCTTGATTTATCAATAAATATATTCCCATTTCACCGTCACCATTTCTCTTGGCTTCTTTATGTTATGTTTGCCATTTCTTTAAGTTGATGGTATCGTAACAGTGTGTGTGTTATTAACTCTATACTGTAACCTGTGTGTGTGTGTGTGTATGTGTGTGTGTTATTAACTCTATACTGTAACCTGTGTGTGTGTTATTAACTATATACTGTAACCTGTGTGTGTGTGTGTGTGTTATTAACTCTATACTGTAACCTGTGTGTGTGTGTGTTATTAACTCTGTACTGTAACCTGTGTGTGTGTATTATTAACAATCAGAATAATCACCAGTATGAGTAGAACATTAGCAATCAGTTTAACCACAAGGATATTCATGATAATAGGCTATTAAAACTGCTGTACTATTCCAACATAAGTTACACTATTGATAGGACTTACATTATGTGCATTCTATGTTTACACTCAAGTCTAAGCCCCCCCCCCCGTGTCACTGTGGCAAACTGAGCAGGGCTTCAACCCAGGGTGATTTAGAGTACGCTTTGATAAAGGTGCGCATGGGAGGCCATGATAACGGACCACATAAGAATGGCGTCCAGTATTCGGAGGTCAAGTGTTTTCGGGCCTTCAAAAATCCACTTAAAAAAAACATAAACACCGCGTGGGGGGGGGATAAGAGATGTGTGTGAGTGTGTGTGAGAGAGTGTGTGTGTGAGTTTGTGTGTATGAGATTATGTATGTGAGTGTGTGTGTGTATGAGAGCTTGTATGACAGTATGTATGTGAGTGAGTGTGTTTGTGTGTGTGTGAATGAGAGTGTACACACACTATGCAGACACACACTCACAAACACTATGCACACTCACACACACACACAGCAAGCAGAAGTCATGCACAATAGTGGATTTAGGTGTGCGTGCATGGGTGCGTGTGTATATGTGTGTTGGTGTGTGTGTGTGTGTGTGTGTGTGTGGGTGTATGTCTATTAATGTGTGTCTTTCTAAGGCTCATAAGAAAGTCTAATGAAGCTACTAGAAGCACTGAACTGTGTTCTAACATAGGGGAACTTCAGGATGTGGTGGTGTGTGTGTGTGTGTGTGTGTGTGTGTGTGTGTGTGTGTGTGTGAAGCTTCCTAATGACTACTCATTAAGGGGGATGCTGTTGGCTGTCATATTGCCATTAGACCTAAACAGCCACCAGCATATTAAAGATAGGACTGAGAGAGAGAGAGGGGGGGGGGGGGAGAGGGAGTGACAAGCCATGATTGATGAACTCATCCTCTCTAAGGCTGCGTTCACACTGTAGGTCTTAATGCCCAAGTTCAGATTTAGTTTGAGCGCTTATTTACATCTTGTGTGTGTGTGTGTGTGTGTGTGTGTGTGTGTGTGTGTGCCTATTTAATCTAGTTTTAAAAGTGCCCCATATCTGATACCTGTGTTTACACTTGAGTCAACCTGCATGCACACAAGATACACATGCGCACACACACACACACACACACACACAGACACACACAGTAACATACACACACACACTCACACACACATACACATGCACACACATACACACATACACATACACACAGCAACATGTTTACACTTGAGTCAACCCGCATGCACACAAGATACACATGCGCACACACACACAGTAACACACACACACTTATACATTATTTAACTGTTTAAATAGGGATTTTGTTATCTACCCCATGTTGTTTTACCTGATATATCGATGTGATTCAAAAGAGAGAGAGAGAGAGAGAGAGAGAGAGAGAGAGAGACCCATTAACAAATTGTTGCCTGAATTTCATCTGAAACTTGAGCTCTAAACAAAGACGTGAGTTTGAACTCATTGAATTTATTGTGGTAGATATCTGTAGCATCTGTGTGTGTGTGTGTGTGTGTGTGTGTGTGTAGCATAGCCCTCAACTCTCCTTTCACGCTGTACCCGGCAGAGTTACGCGTAAAGGCCCCATCACACCATAACGTTCTGGTCAACGTTCTCTGAACTTTCTAATCGGTCAATTTCAAGCGCTCTAGGGCGATGTGGACACATCTGGCGTGTGATTAACGAAAGAATAGCGTAGGACTGACGCATGAGGAGTGTCTAACAGTGACCAAGCGATGTGTCACTGGTGCGCGACAAACGTGTTTTGACGTGTCCATGGAGCGCGACAAACGATAAGTCAACCTTAGACGAGTGTTGAGCGTGTGATTATCGTGTGAATAATGACAGAATAGCGTTTTGTCTGGCGTGTGGGTTTTATGGTCAAACAGATATAAAACGCTGGAAAATCAGTGGATTCAGTTGATCTGAACAGTAAACATCATGCCGCCTAGACGACGTAAGAGTGAGAGGGGGGCTTCTGCTACTAGCGCTGCTGCTTCAAGTAAGAATATTAATATTTAATATGTTGCTCTGGTCTCACTCCCTCCAACTGCACAGCTGATCCACTCCCCATCACTGACCACTTCCTCCTTTCATTCAATGTCACACTCCGCCTCTCCATGACCAAGCCACCACGTCTCATCTCATTCCGTAATATCAAGGCCATAAATCTTCACACCCTATCCTCCACCATCGCTTCTATGCCGGACCCGGACTACTCCTCCTCCCCTGATGAACTGGTTCTCCACTACAATACCTCGCTCACTTCCATTCTCAACTCCCTCGCTCCTGTTAAAACTCGGTCTGTCTCATTCGCCCATTCTGCCCCTTGGTTCACCCCAGAACTCCGTTCCATCAAGTCCAAAGGACGTCAACTTGAGCGTCTCCACAAAAAGACTGGTCTCACTGTCCACCATGACATGTACAAAAATCATATCTTACAGTATAAGGACTATCGCTTCTGCCAAATCCACTTATTATTCCAGTCTTATTTGTTCCAACCATGGCAACTCCAAGGCACTCATTTCACTCCTCAACAAAATCCTTCAACCCCCAGATCTCCTACCCCCCCACCTGTACTCTTCGGACACATGTGACTCCCTTCTTCAGTTTTTTAATCAGAAAGTTAAAAAAATTCACCAGCACTTGAGCCCCACTCCCTCACTTGCCCCCTCCTCTGAACCTCTCCCCTACAGTCTGCCATTTTCCTCCTTCTATCTCCCTGATCCCTCTGCTATCTCTGATCTCATCTGTAAATCAAAACCATCCACATGCCAGTTAGATCCCCTACCTACTGCCCTGGTCATATCCTGCCTCCCCTCACTGCTCCCTCTAATTGCTGCTATCATCCACTCCTCTCTCACTACTGGTTCAATTCCCGCACCCCTCAAAACGGCTGCTGTCTCCCCAATCCTCAAAAAACCTGGTTCAGATCCCAACAACTTTAATAACCTCCGCCCCATCTCCAACCTATCTTTCATCTCCAAAATACTTGAGAAAATCGTTGCTTCTCAACTCCATTCCCATCTATCTCAAAACAGTTTATATGAACAGTTCCAATCTGGTTTCCGTCCCCGCCATAGCACTGAAACGGCCCTTCTGAAAATCACTAACGACCTCCTTATTGCAGCTGATTCCGGTTTACTATCCATCCTCATCCTCCTTGACCTGAGTGCGGCCTTCGACACAATCTCCCACACCATCCTCCTCAACAGATTATCCTCCATCGGCATCACTGGCATCCCCCTTGACTGGTTCCACTCCTATCTCTCAGACCGCACTCAGTTCATCCAACTCAAATCCTTCCGTTCCCAACCGTCCCCTGTCTCCTCTGGTGTCCCCCAGGGCTCTGTCCTGGGTCCCCTCCTTTTCATTACTTACCTCCTTCCCCTTGGCCTTATTTTCCGTAAATTCAATATTCTTTTTCATTGCTATGCGGATGACACCCAGCTCTACCTCTCCACCAAGCCCAACTCCATTCTTCCTCCCTCATCCTTGACAGATTGCCTTTCTGCACTTCATACCTGGTTCACCTCAAACTTCCTCAAACTTAACAGTGATAAAACCGAAATCCTTTTAGTCGGTACTAAATCCACTCTACTCAAAGTTGACAGTTTTTCCCTCTCAATTGACAGCTCCATAGTTTCCCCCTCCCCCCAGGTAAAGAGTCTGGGTGTCATCGTCGACGGCTCACTCTCCTTCAAATCTCATATCAACATCACCACCCGCACCGCCTACTTCCATCTCCGTAACATAAATCGCCTCCGTCCCTCCCTCACCCCCCACACCACCTCTATTCTTGTACATAGCCTTGTCACCTCCCGTATCGACTACTGTAATTCTCTCCTCTTTGGTCTCCCCCAGAAATCCCTCCATAAGCTCCAACTGGTCCAGAACTCAGCTGCCCGCATCATCTCCCTCACCCCCTCTTTCCACCACATCACCCCCATCCTACAGCAACTCCACTGGCTTCCAATTCACTTCCGTATCAACTTTAAAATTCTTCTTCATACTTTTAAAGCCATCCACAACCTTGCCCCTCCTTACCTGTCTGACCTCCTTCACACTGCCACCTCCACCCGCTCCCTCAGATCCTCCTCTTCCATCCACCTAACTGTCCCCTCTGCCCGGCTAACCACCATGGGGAGCAGAGCTTTCAGCCGCTCTGCTCCCAAACTCTGGAACTCACTCCCACCTGACATCCGAAACATTGACTCCCTCCCTCAGTTCAAATCCTCTCTCAAAACCCACCTTTTCAGGATTGCATTTTCACTGTAGTTGCCATGCTGTCTTTAATTGTTTTGTTATTTGTTTGCTCCTGTTTTAAATTGTAAAGCGTCCTTGAGTGACATGAAAGGCGCTGTGAAATAAAATGTATTATTATTATTAAGAAGATGGTAAATGCTAAAAGTAAGAAGAATGCAAAGCCTCTTTCACTAGCAATGTCTTCGGACGAAGATTTACTGTTATTATTACGGCGATTTACGAAATAACGGGCGTTATTCCTGGGGTTTTATGTTATTAAAATAAATGATTTAAATTTGACACTGAATTTGTGTTTCTCAATGTTTATTATTAGAAAACATTGATGGGGTTTCTTAGGCCGACACTCTTCTAGACAAAGACCACGAGGCGAATCAAAGGTTTCTGGAGGTGTATTTCAAGGTGCTCCTGCAGGGAGTCAAAACCAACATCAAGTAGAGGCAGGCAAAGACTAAAGATGCACCACAGTGTTACAGGTTAAATACCAGTCAATCATGGGAGGATACCTTGGGGGTGATAGGTCAACATTGGGGAAGGTTCTACAGGTCAAGGTTGGGAAGGGGAGGTGAGTGGGAGGGGATTTTCTTATGGAGGAACACACACAGGCCCAAAATGGTGGACAATGTGTATTCCTCCACCTGGGGCAGGGGGATGTCTGCTGGGGCCTTTAAACAAAGGTGTACTAAGACTATCAATAGACATGGCACACACACACACACAAACACAGGAGAACATGCCTGCAATGCAATGTAAGTCTATAAATTAATGGCAATATCAATTTCCATCAGTCCCCTATTTGAATATGTAAATATTCACATCTTAAGACTATAACATACAGCTACCACAGGTGCATGAGACTCCCCTCTGCCATGTCCACACCAAGGTTATTATAGTTTTGCATTTTTCACTAGTTTTTATTTTTATTTCGTTTTGACTTTTTGTTTTCAATTTCAGTTTAGTTTTAATTAGTTTTTAAAGCGGGTTTGCTAGTTTAGTTTAGTTTCTATTTTTTGAAAATCCTTAGTTTGAGTTTAGTTTTTATTAGTTTCAGTATTAGTTTTAGTCTTTACCGCGGAATGCAACAGACCAGGGGGGGGGGGGGGGGGGTCGGTCGTCAGTCAGGGAAGCTTAATTTTTTTGCTTGCAAAACAAAATGCTCAAAATGAATAGAAGATACAAGCTATAATAAATAATATGTAATAAAAACTCACCAAACATACCATTTAAAAAAAAATATTCACTTATGACAGATGAACAGCCATCCACAAAAGACAACTATGAAAGATCTGTGTCAGACGTGTGTCAGTCAGAATTTGCTCATATCCTGTTCAAACAGACAGGAGACAGGGAGACGGTGAGGCAGCGACGAGCGGTGCCTCATCTCAGATTGCGCAATCCCTCACAAACTGGGTTGAGCGCATGCGTAGAACCTATTTACTCTTGCTGATCTGACGTAAAGCTGCAGTGAAAAAGCACGGAGAGGAGGCAAACAATACCTCTGCTTCAATGAAGGGAGCATGGGAGAGCCCACCGGTCGGGTTTGTGCTTGTTCTGCCGTTACTCTTCTTATATTTTACCTTGACTACGAAAATGGAAGATTCTATAGCTAAGCTAAAACCTCTCATAACTGGACTTTCAAACAAAACGTGAATTGATCAATAATGGGAGACCAATGCCGTAGCTAAAAGGTATGCTTCAAACGACGGGACACAAGATAACTCGATCGACTTCTCACACCCAAAGCCAAATTGCTTTGAAAATATTTTGAACCTCAAGAATAGATTTTGGTTTTGGACCTGTGCAACTTCGTAAGAGTTCATATTCACAAGTGCATAATCACACATATTAACACGAGTTCATCACAAGCTAGCAGCTGCCAACTGTATGTAGCCACCTTACCAGACTATGTGTGTGTAAAGAATGCTGATATGAAAAACAACCAGTAGTCAAAGTGCAAGCTGCCAATTGAATGGTGATTTAAGCTACTGTATTGGGTTTATATATTTGTAAATCTGACTCTGAAGTGCCTCACCAGCCACGAACCTCACCGCACGTAACTGTTCCAAGTAATCCCAAATAGGACTGTCGCTTTCTCCCGATTTTTGCCGCCATGAAACCAGGTGAGGGGCGTGTACTAAAAGTGGTACGGCGGAAGATAGACTATAAGGCTATGTATGAAATAAATTGACATCTATGAAATACATTGACAAAGACGAAAACGAAGGACATTTTCTCTATAATTCTATTTTATTTTAGTTAGTTTTGTAAAGACACAATACAGTTTCAGTTAGTTATCGTTTTTTTATAAAGCCTCGTTTTTATTTTTATTTCAGTTAACGAAAAACAAAATCACACCTCGTTTTCGTTTTTTCGTTAGTTTTCGTTAACGATAATAACCTTGGTCCACACCTATGCAATATTTCTACGCTGGGGATTTGACCCAGAGGCAATGGCCTGAGCAGTAACTGGCTTGGAGGGGATGGCGGTGACTTTAATACAGAGACATTCCATTGTCTTGTAGAACGCTAAGATAACTGTGATAGCCAGGAAGACACTTACCAGGCCTGATACCGGTGCCCACACTCCCTTGGACGTCTCCAAGGTTATATGGGACGGGCATCAGTGTAACCTGAGGGCATATTCCGGCAGATCCAACAGTTAGTATAATCTAAAGTGTCTGCGCAGTCACCCACCATCCCAACAGCCAAGTTTTCATGGTAGCTATGAGCATAGGCAGGGAGGAGTGCCAAAAACAACAGACATAGGGGATAATTACTATGGTATTCCATGGCTGACCAGACGTCAAATAAATTAAATATTTGGAAACAAAGGGAGTGAAATAGATGTGGGGAATGTGTCAGACCCCCTGCATTAAATGGAGGCAAATAATCGCGTCTCTTTTGAGGGTTGGTCACAAAAAGGATGTTAGCCCTTTCTCTCACAGGCAGAAGCGAAACCTCGGTTCTTTTTGAGGGGAAATTCTTCTGCAGCTCTGTGTTGCAGCAGCTCTTATGTTAAGCTGTGAGTGATAGTTGCGCATCCACCAACCCAATTTACCAAAATATACCCTTTCCCTGCACAGACTACTATATTGACATATATGAGCCTAAACATTCAAGGGCAATTCAGTTCATGGGGTGGTAATGCAGGCAATGTCCAGATTGGAGAAGGGGTCGAAGGAAGTCCGTGGTTGATGGTAGGACCTCGTGTAACCGCGCCTTGGGTGCGACTGAGACAGTCAGGGGGTGTTGGTAGAATCCTCCTGGTCTGTGATGTGCTCTCGGGACCCAGATGATGAGGATGGGGTCGTTGCAGCAGCCTGGGTGCGACTGAGACGGTCAGGAGGTGATGGTAGGATCCTCCTGGTCTGTGATGCGCTCTCGGGACCCAGATGATGGGGATAGGGTCGGTGCAGCAGCCTGGGTGCATCCACGTCCACTGTATCTGAGGAGACAGGAAACGGGTGACAGTATGCATAGCAGAGGCAGTTGGCAGAGCAGGGCACTGATTGACACAGGCAGATCCACAGGATAATACAGTACATTTCACAATAGACACAGACAACCCATGGGACATGAACATAAAGATGAGCATGGTTATACCAGACCTACTTACACATCAGGTATGACCGTCATAAGTAGTAAGTTAGTACAACATGCAACATTTAGCCGGCGGGTAGTCAAGCAAAACTCTTGGTCTGGGAAAGATGGTAGATGTTGATTTCGCCATGTCCACTAACACTGATGTGGGAGTGGCCAGCAATACTGGAAAAGGTTCCTTAAACTTAGATTGGAGAGGCTTAAGCACGCTGATGTTCTGGACAATTATCATATTACCAATGTTAGCTTTATATTAACATTCCAGATCGAATTGAGTTTTATCATCTGTTGTATGCTGGAAGGAAAATGCTTTGGTCATTTTGGAGGGTTACAGAAAATAATTTCAGACACTAAGTCGGTAACTAATGCAGAGACGCCTATATTGACTGCTATGTCTGCTTGATCGTTCCCCTCTTGTTCATTGCTATTATTCACCGTGCGGTGGTTTTACATAGTGCCAGTTTGTGCGGTACTTGTGAAAACAATCGAGTCGTGATTTTGCTGGCGTGACTAATCGGTGTCTGTAGTCGTCAAGTCTGCCAAGTATCCCCTCTTTTTCCAAACAAGGCCATAAGAAAGGACTGTGTGGAAAACATAATCGCTGTTATTAACATTTGTGGCCGGCGCCTGTTGATTCACCATTGCCACCTGTAGGATTTAATTCGTTCTAGCAAGGGGGCTCGACCATGGCTACCAATCAGTGACACAGTAATTTCAGATAAACTAATCTGAACTTTGCGGAGATTCAGTTTGACTCCCGCAGTCGTCGATGGCTTTAAAAGTCGAATTAGGAGTTGGCACATCATGCACTTTGTTTGGGGATGCTATCAATAAATCATCACAATATTGCAGAATACAAGAAGGTGCACACGAGTTAACAACACTAACAACTGACTTCAGCGACAATTTGATGAATATGGGGATGGATTCAGCAGTAAACGGCAAAGAATGATAAGACCGTTAGATATATCTAAGGCTGAAAACATAATATGACTCGTTAGACTCGTTAAAAGCGCGGAGGGGGCAGGGAAATGTGTGACGATCAACGTGTGGCTGGGGGATGAAGCTGGAGCGCTCACCGATGCCACGTTAGGGTTGCGTTTACCTATATGAAGGGGGAGGGGGGGGGGTCAATTTCAGCTACATCAAGCAAAATCTTAGCTTCACTTTGATGGAGAATATCATTACCTATTATGGACCCCTCTTGGCAGGGTCCGGCCCAAAATTCCATAAACCGTGGGGAGATGGGGACTGAGTTGCTGTAACCTGGCCTCTGCGGAAAGTTGGGATCTGGGGCGGGTATCTAAGAGTAGCCTACATCTGAAGCAGAGGCCACTGATTCTATGCTGGATGATCTTTAACGTTCATAGCAGCAAAGAATTCGCGCATTTGTTCCATAAGCTTAGCATCCCTGTTAAAGGCCTGTCTACGGTTTGAATTCCGCTTATTACGGTATCCAGGTATCTTATCAGGACATTTGTCAGCCCAATGCCCCTCCTGTTTGCATGCATGGCAGTGTCCTCGCGGAGGGTGTTTGCCATGCGATGTGTTCCCTGCGGGAGTAGACATGGCAGAAGGGGCTGTTAAATTTGCATCGGGATTGGGGACGTTACCTGTCGCACCATCCACCGCAGCTATGCGTGTGGCCGACACCGTTTGATAGTGCCTTTTCTCAGCATGCCTGACCGCATATAAATCAACAAAGCTGGCAAAGCCATTTCCAGACGATTCTTGATCTTTGAAATCTTTAAAACAATGATGATATTTTGCAATAGACTGTGAGTTTGAATAAGTGTTCACAGTTGGTTCGTGTCCCTGGAAATATTGAACTGGAGCGATAGGGGCGTTCAAAATCTGCGGACCAGGAACAATATGAGCGCATGGGAGAGCAGAAACATTACGATAGATAGTGGCATGGGCAGGAGGCGGCGTGATTTCATTTTGCTTATCAATCAACAGAGCACACAAATACATGCCATATTTTGCCTTTTGCTTTTGGTTCTTTAAACCAGACCACCAGTCCAAACTCTGTCCAATGCCCCACTCGCTACACCATCCATCTCTTTTCATTTTATCGCATCTTTTCAATTGGGTCTCCAGAACAAAGCGTGCCAAAGATACAGTAGTAACAGGAGCAGATTTTAAAGCAGCCATATTAAATTAGACCAAGATTTTGCTTTGACCAGACAACAAAGTTAAACACAACACAGCACGCTTGAAACAGACCGCCAAAAGATGGATTCGCTGTGGTCGTAGTAATAACAATATAGGTCAATTTAGCGAACGGGACTTTTTCCTATGTGCAGAAAATCGCTTGGCAGATGAGAGCTCTCTATCACATTCGTACAGGTCCAACTAGCTACCCCGATTTGAGAGGTTTTTCGATGGGAGACTTATCTCTGTTTTGTATGGCGCGACAAAACGGAGCCCACCGAATCTCTCAGACACAGTGTATAGTCTAGACACTAGCGCCTCCCAAACTAGGACGGCTGCTGCTGTGCTTTGTATAACACGCGCTACCCCGCCTAAGGACAACGTCTGCCGCTGTGCTCGTAAAGCACGCGTCTATAGCGCTGAAATAACAATTTTAGCGGGACTACTTGGAATTCAATGCCTTTGCGCCGTTCGCCGTAGCGCCGGATGTGTAGAGAGTAAACTGTATCTTTCTCGACTTAATATATATCTATCTTCTCTGTCTCTCACTCTCAAACTAATTTTCTGCACATAGATAAGCGTAAATCGCTTACCTGTCCCGTTCACAATGCTTGAGCGTCGGCTTGGTTCCCCTTTCTGTATTCGGATAGATTTAATATCTATACCAGCGCGAAGGACCATGTGATGGGGTTTCTTAGGCCGACACTCTTCTAGACAAAGACCACGAGGCGAATCAAAGGTTTCTGGATGTGTATTTCAAGGTGCTCCTGCAGGGAGTCAAAACCAACATCAAGTAGAGGCAGGCAAAGACTAAAGATGCACCACAGTGTTACAGGTTAAATACCAGTCAATCATGGGAGGATACCTTGGGGGTGATAGGTCAACATTGGGGAAGGTTCTACAGGTCAAGGTTGGGAAGGGGAGGTGAGTGGGAGGGGATTTTCTTATGGAGGAACACACACAGGCCCAAAATGGTGGACAATGTGTATTCCTCCACCTGGGGCAGGGGGATGTCTGCTGGGGCCTTTAAACAAAGGTGTACTAAGACTATCAATAGACATGGCACACACACACACACAAACACAGGAGAACATGCCTGCAATGCAATGTAAGTCTATAAATTAATGGCAATATCAATTTCCATCAACATCAACACATCCACACACATTGTCCATGTCACAAGAGTCTTCATATCATATCCATCTGCCATGGAACAGCACCAGCTATAACAGTGCTCAGCTATGTTCAAGTTCAGTACATCTACTTCATGCTGGGCTCAAGCAAGCATATATACCCTCCACTCCGCTTTTCGCTAGATTATGCAATGACCTTGCATGACATGATAGCATGGAATATGTAGATGTATAATGCACAGAATAACGTTTGCAATGATGTAAGTTGCGTTTGTTGATCACGTATGGTTAATAACAGATTAATTGTAGAAGGGACATGATAAAATCAAGATCTTCCCTTGGTGAAAAAATTTTCGCCGATATCTTCGTACGAGAGATGGGTTAGGTGCTCAAATTTCCCTGGATCAAAGAGGACGTTAGTAGGCATGTCCAAACTAAAAATCACGTCTCAGGATTGCTGCGCACATAAGTTATTTCGGGTCAGTGGCGGCGCCAGACATTTTTTTCTGCAGGTGCTATGGGGGAGCTCGGCGTTTTAGTGAGGGTGCTATGAAATGAGGATGATAGCCTATGTGTCACATGGTTCTCTACTACAACAACTTTACATGTTTGCTCTCTGAAGCGTCTTTGGGGTCCATGAAAAGCGCTAAACAAACCGATTGTATTATTATTATCATCATTATCTAGGCTTCTTCCGACAGACGCGCACATCTGCGACGGTCACTGACAAAAGGCATACAGCATGTTATAGAGTCTGCAATCCCAAATACCTAACTTACTTTAAAACACTTGTGGTAGTGAGGATTAAAGTTGGGCGACAGGTGACCACTACCATCTCAGATAGAGGGAAATTAATCTTGGAATAGCAGATAGAATTAACTAAAACAGTCAGAGTCAGAAATGCGTTAAAAAGGTATATATTATTTCAGTTCACAATTATCAGTAATCACATAGAACCTTATGTATACCTAGCACACAGACAGACTGCTTGTCTTAGGCTAAAGAGTCTCTGTTTTTTTTAAGGCGGCTCCAAAAAAGAGGAAAAAGGCAAAAAGTTAAAATCTTCGGCAAAAAAGGGCATCTTCCAACCACGTACTCCAACCACGCAAACTGTTCCAACAAGCTTTTACAAAAACTCCTTTGTTGTACTCCAAACATGCAAGGTGGATATTTCTGGAGTTTTGGTCTTCTCGGACCATCCTGAGCATTCATGCTAATGTCACTGATGCTGCTAGCACCATGGTTAGCACCCTCAGTAGTGGTGGAGGGTTGGCCTCCTTGACCACAACGTTCCTCTCCTTAAAAATCCACACCAGATACCCCTGGATTTCTTCTTCTTCTACGTCACTCTTGTTTCTTAATCGTTCTTCCAAACATAGACATTTAGGTAGCAAAAACCGATGCATTGTTGAAACTACAACGCACTAGCTCGCTTTCTCCTTCAACCGTCCGGTAACGTCAACATTCAAGCGTGCAACGTGAAAGTTGGGTCAAAGGTTATGACAGAATGATTGCTCTGTGTCTAAAACAATCTGTTAATTTCAATCTGTTATTATTTTCTTTTGTGAGTTAAATATTATTATCACACAATAAATAACGCAGAATTAAATTAAATAACAATAATAAATAAACCATTATTTTCTTGGGGGTGCTATGGGGGTGCTATGACTAATCCAGGGGGAGCTAGAGCACCCCCTAGCCCCCCCCCCTGGCGCCGCCCCTGTTTCAGGTGCATCAACTGTACTCAGTCTACCCTACCCAACGACTGACTACGATAGCCAAACGCGTGCAAAGTTAATATAACATTCCACGAAAGTTCTCCAGCGTTTAAATTAAACGTTGAAGAACGCTGGTCTCCATGAGAACTTTTGTGCATGTTCAAAAATGTATTTTCGGACCAGCGTTCTCCGCCGATCACCGACGATTACTGACGATTACACAGTCACCAGCTTTCACACAACGCTCTTCTGGCGCTATACCAGCGACCATGGACGACTACCAACGTTTCCTCTAACGTCATAGAACGTTGACCAGAACGTTATGGTGTGACGGGGCCTTTACTAACTACCAGGCAGGAAAAAATGCGTGTGTGTGTGTGTGTGTGTACAGGCCTCAGCCCAGTATTAACCGCAGGACTGCAGACATTTGATCAAATCAGGAAATAACGGTAAATAAATTCAGCGCACATCACTGGTATCTACAGATTGGCAAGAGAAGACTTCTGCTCCACTAAGGTGTGTGTGTGTGTGTGTGTGTGTGTGTGTGTGTGTGTGCCTTCCTTACTAACTGCCCTTCTCCTGCGTTTGTGTGTTTGTGTGTGTGTGTGTGTGTGTGTGTGTGTGTGTGTGTGTCTTCCTTACTAACTGCCCTTCTCCTGCGTTTGTGTGTTTGTGTGTGTGTGTGTGTGTGTGTGTGTGTGTCTTCCTTACTAACTGCCCTTCTCCTGCGTTTGTGTGTTTGTGTGTGTGTGTGTGTGTGTGTGTGTCTTCCTTACTAACTGCCCTTCTCCTGCGTTTGTGTGTTTGTGTGTGTGTGTGTGTGTGTGTCTTCCTTACTAACAGCCCTTCTCCATTAAGAGACCTAAATAATTAATCTGTGTGTGGTATGACTGCATATATTATGTCAATGTGTAAGTGTATGTGTGTGATGCCAGTGTGTATGTTATGTCAGTGTGTGTGTGTGATGCCAGTGTGTATGTTATGTCAGTGTGTGTGTGTATGTGTGTTTGATGCCAGTGTGTGTGTGTCTGTGTGTGTGATTCCAGTGTGTATGTTATGTCAGTGTGTGTGTGTGTGTGTGTGTGTGTGTGTGTGTGTGTGTGTGTTATGAATGTATCTTCCTTACTAACAGCCTTGATCCACCATTTTGAGCCCTAAATAATGAATCGTGCATGTGTTCCTGGGGATGTAGGCCCCATCTATACATGTTGTGTGCTGTTATCTCTCTCTGTGTGTGTGTGTGTGTGTGTGTGTGTGTGTGTGTGTGTGTGTGTGTGTGTGTGTGTGTGTGTGTGTGTGTGTGCTGTACTGTTATTGGCCTGTAAGGGACAGTGTGTGTGTGTGTGTGTGTGTGTGTGTGTGTGTGTATGTGTGTGTGTGTGTGTGTGTGTGTGTGCTGTTCTGTTATTGGCCTGTAAGGGACTGTGTGGTGTGCTGCGTGGGTGTCTGTGTGTCTGTGTGTGTGTGTTATCTGTGTGCTGTGTGTGTGTGTGTGTGTGTGTGTGTGTGGGTGTGTGTGTGTGTGTGGTGCTGTACTGTTATTGGCCTGTAAGGGACTGTGTGGTGTGCTGTGTGTGTGTGTGTGTGTGTGTCATTGTAGCGCCCCAATGTTTTTAAGCTGTTATTTTAAGGTAAAATTGCTAACCCTAACTCTAAAGTACAGTTGCTACATCCTGCTCCTTTAATGATCATGTGTTGTATTTATCTACATACTGTCCCTTTAATGATCATGTGTTGTATTTATCTACATACTGTTACTTTAATGATCATGTATTTATCTACATACTGTTACTTTAATGATCATGTGTTGTATTTATCTACATACTGCTCCTTTAATGATCATGTATTTATCTACATACTGTACCTTTAATGATCATGTGTTGTGTTTATCTACATACTGTACCTTTAATGATCATGTGTTGTGTTTATCTACATACTGCTCCTTTAATGACCATGTATTTATCTACATACTGTTCCTTTAATGACCATGTATTTATCTACATACTGTTCCTTTAATGACCATGTGTTTTATTTATCTACATACTGCTCCTTTAATGATCATGTATTGTATTGTATGAGCTTCTGTTTATCTACATACTGTCCCTTTAATGATCATGTATTGTATTTATCTACATACTGTTACTTTAATGCTCATGTATTGTATTTATCTACATACTGTTACTTTAATGATCATGTATTGTGTTTTATGAGCTTCTGTTCTTTAGCCTTTATTTTGATCTGCTTTTCTAACTGTAGTAATCCAGTTTTAATTCCATGTTCTGTTCTTTTGCTGCTATTGATGTAAAGCACATTGAAGTGCCTTTGTGTATGACAAGTGCTATATAAATAAACTTGTCTTGCGTCAGTCTGTGTGTGTGTGTGTGTGTGTGTGTGTGTGTGTGTGTGTGTGTGTGTGATGTCATGTTTGTTTAGTGTTTTAGTAATCCATCCATTTAGACTCCTGCTGCTCTTGCATTAAGCCACTAATGACATGACTGATGAAATGGACTTAACAGTGTGTGATTGCGTGTGTGTGTGTGTGTGTGTGTATGTGTTTGGGGGGGGGGGGCTGCATATGAATCCTGCTGTTGTTGCATAAAGATCTTAAAACACAGAGGATGCAAACAGGCTCTTTCTCCTTTTCTCCTCTCCTCCCCTTTTTTTATTCTCCTTTAAGTATTTCTGTCAAAAAACAGAACATCACAAACACAGAAACACGGACACACACACACACTTACACACACAGATACACTCACACACACTCATACACACAGATACACACACACACACACACACACACACACAGACACACACACAGAGGCAGACAGAGGAGTCAGCTGTATATCTTATCTACACACACACTTTCATATACGTACACACACACACACACTTTCATATACGTACACACACACACTTTCATATACATACACACACACACTTTCATATACATACACACACACACTCTCATACACACACACACACACACACTTTCATATACATACACACATAGGAGTGTGTGTGTGTGTGTCTCGATGACTGGTCAAACAATAAGAGTACAAATCATATACCACAGCAGTCATAAAATAGAATAATAACAAGACGGATTAGAATAAGTGTACAACAGAAAAGGCATCTTTATTTAGAGACGTCAGTCACGGTCACGGTCACGGTCCAGTGGCAGAAGGTCACATTTATGGACAGTTGTGCTCCAATGCAAAAGCATTCATTTGGTACTTAATGAAAGATCTGTGTGTGTGTGTTGATGAAAATATGGAGCTTCCAGCAGTGTGTGTGTGTGTGTGTGTGTGTGTGTGTTTGAATGTCTGTACACATTCATGCCATTTAATATGTATATGGTCATGTGTATGGGTCTGACTGCGTGTGTATGAGTGTGTGGGTGTGAGTGTGTGTGCCTGTGCATGTGTATGAGTGTGTGTGTGTGAGAGAGTGTATGAGCATGAGTGCATGGGTCCGACTGTGCGTGTGTATGAGTATGTGTGGATGTATGTTTGCATGATTGTGTGTGTGTGTGTGTGTCATTAGAGACCTGGGGCCTCATTTATAAAACATACTAACGCACAGATTTGATCTTAGAGTGTTTGTGCGATCAATTCCACATCCAAGTATAGATTTATAAAAAACGTCTTAGACGTAGAAAAGGACGTATCTCTACGTCTGGTTCTAGTTAGCGTAAGTACATTTCCTTGGCAATACTGGAGTACTGCAGGAATTCGGAACGCCGACACGCAGTTTCATTAGGGCTAATGGTGAAAGGCCAAATGAATGTTTCGCTCAATAAAATCAATTAAACAAGTAGAATAATTCACACATGAATGAGAACAACGAAATGTGAAAGGGGATTTCCTAAAACAGAGTTCCCAATGGCTTCTCACCCCGATTGCGCACACTCAGACAGCCTAGGAAGCCCACTTCAATACAGCACATGCCCGTGCGCGGTCGGTAGTGGAGCGCAGCATAGGCATGCTGAAGGGAAGGTGGCGATGTTTGGATGCATCGGGAGGGAGACTGCTATACGACCCCGAAAAGGTTTGCCAGATCATCCTAGCCCGTTGTGTGCTACACAACATCTGTCTAAGCCATGGCATAGAGCTAGGAGAAGACGAAATGCGCATGGACCAAGATGACCTATGCTGGCTATGAAAGCAAATATCTACATTTACATTTTGTGTGCATTTGGACACTTAACACACATATTTATTACATATTTATTACATATTTATTGCAGTATTGGGGACACTCCCTGGGTAGTGAGTTCATGACCTTGGCTCACTTATAGAGAGAACACACCAAAGATCAACAGAAACACACAAACACAAACACACAAACACACAACACACACGGACAACACACTCCAAAGATGTACATACACGTTGCACTTGAAGCCTCTACGATGACCTTCACACTTTGTGAAGCTGTGAACTGCAAAATGTCACATCAACTCTGCTCACAGTGCCAGACGCCTGTGTGTGTGTGTGTGTGTGTGTGCGTGTGCGTGTGTGTGTGTGTGTGCGTGTGTGTGTGTGTGTGTGCATGTGTGTGTGTGTGTGCACGTGTGCCCTGTGTGTGTGTGTGCCCTCTGTGTGTGTGTGTGTGTGCGCGCGCGTGTGAACTGTGTGTGTGTGTGCGCGCGTGTACACTGTGCGTGTGTGTGTGTGTGTGCACTGTGTGTGTGTGTGTGTGTGTGTGTGTGTTCAGGGCGCTGTAACTTTAATCTAAAGTGAAGCACAGACATGCTTTGGCAGCGCAGTTTGTTTTATTTTAATTTTACAAACAAACAAACAAAACAACCCTGGCCCCAACAGCCAATCTGAGTGATCCTCTCCTCTCCTCCTCCTATCCTCCTCCTCTCCTCTCCTCTCCTCCTCCTCCTCTCCTCCTCTTCTCCTCCTCTCCTCTTCCTCTTCTCCTCCTCCTCCTCCTCCTCTTCTTCTCTCCTCCTCTCCTCTCCTCCTCCTCCTCTTCTCCTCTCCTCCTCCTCCTCTCCTCCTCTTCTTCTCTCCTCTCCTCCTCTTCTCCTCTCCTCCTCCTCTCCTGGGTTCTGTGGTTTGGGGTGTAAAAGCACTTGAGGCTGGACTCGTGGAGGTTTCACCACGTTGTAATACACACACTATTTCACCAGTGACTTATGTGTGTAGTGTGTATTTGACTTGTTAACATAGTGTTAAAATGTGTGTGTAGTTGTGTATGTGAATTGTTAACACAGTGTTCAAATGTGTGTGTATGTGTAGTGTGAATTTGACTTGTTAACATAGTGTTACAATGTGTGTGTGTGTGTGTGTGTGTGTAGTGTGTATGTGAATTGTTAACACAGTGTGTGTGTGTCTGTGTCTGTGTCTGTGTGTGTGTGTCTGTGTGTTTGTGTGTGTGTGTTTGTGTGTGTATCTAGTCTATTCCCAGTATTCCCAGTGAGGATCTGAACACTAGAATAGTCTATTCCCAGTATTCCCAGTGAGGGTCTGAACACTAGAATAGTCTATTCCCAGTATTCCCAGTGAGGGTCTGAACACTAGAATAGTCTATTCCCAGTATTTCCAGTGAGGGTCTGAACACTAGAATAGTCTATTCCCAGTATTCCCAGTATTCCCAGTGAGGGTCTGAACACTAGAATAGTCTATTCCCAGTATTCCCAGTATTCCCAGTGAGGGTCTGAACACTAGAATAGTCTATTCCCAGTATTCCCAGTGAGGGTCTGAACACTAGAATAGTCTATTCCCAGTCTTCCCAGTGAGGATCTGTACACTAGAATAGTCTATTCCCAGTATTCCCAGTATTCCCAGTGAGGGTCTGAACACTAGAATAGTCTATTCCCAGTATTCCCAGTGAGGGTCCATACAGACTCCAGATCAGCTACATGATGACGCAGCTCTTGGCTCGGTCCTTCCTGGCCTTGGGGGCGGGGTCTATGATGGCAGTGGGCGGCGGCTGCTGTGAGATGCGCTTGAGGACGGGCCGCGAGGCGCTGCATGTGATTGGTGGCCTGCCGTGATTGATGGACACGACCGTGGCGACGTGGAACACGTCCCGGACCGTGTTCTCTGAGTAGCGAGACGTGCACTCGGCGTACGCCACCGCCCCGATCTCACGCGCCAGAGACGTGCCCTGAGAGAGAGAGAGAGAGAGAGTGTGTGTGTGTGTGTATGTATCCATGTCTGTGTGTGTCTGTGTGTATGTGTGTATGTGTGTGTGTGTGTATCCATGTCTGTGTGTATCTGTGTGTATGTGTAAGTAAGTAAGTAAGTAAGACTTTATTTATATAGCACATTTCGTACAAGAGTTGCAGTTCAAAGTGCTTTACATAAAATCAATAAAAGCAAGCAACAAGAGCAATACATGATACAAGGTATAAAAGGTATAAAAGGAATAAAAGGAGTAAAAGTAATAAAAGTAATAAAAGTAATAAAACCCTTCTGAAATGTAAAAATAGTGCTTTCAGGAGGAAAGAGGTTATCTCACAGAGTCGTGAGATGTGTGTGTGTATCTGTGTGTGTGTGTCCGAATGTGTGTGTGCATCTGTGTGTATGTGTGTGTGTGTGTGTATCCATGTCTGTGTGTATCTGTGTGTATGTGTCCGAATGTGTGTGTGCATCTGTGTGTGTCCATATGTGTGTGTGTGTGTATAGTGTGTGTGTGTGTGTGTATAGGT
>NC_045152.1:17278466-17283466 GCF_900700415.2 Clupea harengus
TCAGCTCCACATCAGTAAAGATTTGGTCTATCTCAGGGATAAGTTTTAGCGCCTTTGAGGAAGAAGGTAGACTGGTTGAGCCTGCTGTCGAGGGCGGCCAGGCGGTCTGGCCACTTCCTGCGCTCGTCCACCCTGAAGAAATGGGCTTGCACACCTTCCTCAGCTCAGACAGCTTCTCCTTCAGCTCCTTGGTGCCAGCCGTGTAGCCCTCCTCGTCCATCCAGCCGGAGGCCTTGCTCAGCTTGCCCGAAAGCTGCTCCTTCTCCTCCTCGGCCACCACGGCCTGGTACTTGTCTTGGTACAGCTTGTCCTGCGTCTCAAAGATGAAGGCCTCCCAGCTGTTCAGAGACTTATCCCGCTCGTGTTTCTCCAGGTCCCGATCAGTCAGATCCTGCAACTTCTTCTTGGAGGGCTCGATGGCATCTATGCTTGGGTCCACTACGTCATTCACCAGGAGATCTGCGCCAACGTCTACAGAGATCTTGCTCTTCTTCTGCAATTTGGCCTTTTTGTCCTTCTCAGCATCCTTAAACTCAGGTTGCCCTCCCTCGGGGGCTTTGTCAGACTTCTCCTCTTCAGTCTTTCCTGCCTCAGAGGCGTTGTCTGCCCCGTCTTCGTTGGTCTTCTCCTCAGTCTTGGGCTCCTCAGCTGTCTGTTCTCGAGCTTCTGGCTTCTCCTCCGCGGCCGGCTCGTTCTGATCCTGCTCCTCTGGTTCTTTACCCGCCTCAGGGGGAACCTCCTCTTCATCCTGCACGGGATCAGACACATTTGGACTGGTTTCCTCTCCAGAAAGGCACACATCCTCCGACTTCTCATTGAAATCTTGATTGTGTTGAGCAATCATTAAGTCCTGTAGCTTGGTGACTGAGATTCTATTGGCAGTGACAGCAGGGCGGCCAAACTTGCCTTTGCTCGGCTCACCACCTCTCAGCGGACCATTCACGACCCACCCCAGTAGAGTCCTGGCAGCATATGGTCCTTCGCCTTGGCTATTAATTAGTTCCCATGGTTCCATGAGCGTCGGTGCATTGGTGCCTATCAGCAATTCCACATCTGCCTCAAGTCTGGGAACTTTAATGTCTTTAAGATATTTCCATCTCTCTAGGTCCTGCTGAGTGGGAATGTTGCGTCTGCTCACAGGCATGGTCCTCTGAGTATAGACTTCAGGTAAGTCCAGGAAGTTTCCTTCATTCAAGCCAGAGACTTCAAGACCACTAAGCAGAAATGAGTCTACAGACCTCTCTTGGCCAAGAGTACGAAGAAGAATGCTAGTCTTGACTCCTGAAAGATTCAGTTTTCTCATGAGATGTTGGGTACAGAAAGAAGCTGAACTCCCAGGGTCTAAGAAAGCATAGGTGTTTATAATCGTGCTCCCGGACTTGGCTTTCACCTGTACAGGCACAATAGGGAGAACATAGTCATCATCTCCGGCCCCAGTATGGCCACATGTCTCCAATGACACAAGTGCATTATTGACTAACACTTCCTGTGTTTTTGCTTTAGATTCAACGTGTAAAACAGTTGGATGTTTGTGTTTACAGATATCACATGTCAAAGGTGTGTTACATTCCCTGCTTATATGACCCATCCTCAGACAGCTGAAACACATTCTGCCTGCTTTCAGAGTGTCCAGTTTTTCCCTGTGCGTCATCTCCTCTAGCTGTGAACATTCCTCAACTGAATGTTGGCTCTTACACACACAGCATGACTCTTCGTTGTTTCTCTGTGAAGCTGGCCCTCTACGCTCTTGGTGCCAAGCTGCTGATGCAGTTGGTCCTGTGGTAGTATTGATGGCAGCAACAGTAACATGGCCTCTTCCAGTAGGTCCGCTCTTCGGCCTGGAGGAAGGGTCTGATGGCGCACCCTGTAGGTCACCAAAGAGAGGATCGGACAGAATCTTTACCTGACGCTCAATGAAGGCCACAAAGTCTTGGAACATGGCTCTGTAGCCACGGCGCTCCTGTAGGTCGCAGGCGACAGACCTCCATTTTTCCCTCAGTTTGTATGGCAACTTCATCATCCTCAAACGAAGATTGGATGGCACGTTCATCTCCTCCATATGCTGTAAATCTTCCATAACATTGCAACAGTCCCTTAAAAAGATGGAAAAGGACTGTAGAGCATTAGTGTCATCAACCCTCATTGTTGGCCACTTCATCACCCTCTCTATGTAAGCTACAGCAATTCTCAATTCATTCCCAAAGTGCTCTTTCAACAAATTCTTTGCTCGCTCATAGCCCTGTCCATGAGCCATGTTATAGCAACTCCGAACCAGTTCTCTTGGTTGCCCTCTGGTGTATTGCTCGAGATAATAAAGACACTCTTGTTTATCTGCAGTATTCTTTTCAATAGCTTGCTCAAAGGCTCTGATAAAGGCAGCATATTTAAGTGGATCACCATCAAACTCTGGGATAGTTCGTGGAGGATGAGAGGCTAAGGCTTGGTTCTGAACTAGCTGAGCAGTGATGTTGTTTTGCTGTTGCATAAGATCGTACAGAGTGGCGTGTTGAACATTGTCAAGAGAAGAATGATGGCGCAACTGTGATTGCATACATGTACTCCCTTGTGAGATCAGTGGCTGAAATCCTGCTGCTGAAGCGTTGGTGAGTCTGGATCCAAGGATGTTTCCCTGCACTTCTGACTCATGCATGTGGGAAGGCCGACCTAGTGAGATCGACGGCTGTAGTCCAGCTGGTGGAGCGTTAGTAGGTCTGGGTCCGAGGGCATTCCCCCGCACATTGGACCTGTGAGAAGATGGCACATAAGACACTGAAGACAAAGGATTACTAGCCGTTAGGGAAGACTGGGCTTGTAGAATGTTCGGCCTTCCTTTAGGTCCTACAGCCAATGGCAGAGAATTGTCCTGTTGGAAAGAGACAGCTTTAGGATGTTGCAAGACAGAATCTGTGTTTAAATAACTTGATGTTTGTGACTTCAAATGAGCATGAAGATAGGCATTCATGGCATCCTCTCCATTATCCTCATCCTCTCCATCTTCATCACTGCATCCCATTTCAAACACAGATAATTCAGCTGTAGCAGCTGCCAACTTTGCCTCGACCTCTAGCTGTTCCTTTCTCCTTTTCAGCTTTGCCCTTTCTATATGAAGAGCATCTTCTTCAGCGCAAAGCTCATGCATTTTTCTCAAAGCAGCTGCAGACTGTAAAAGTGAAGCCCTTTTTGCTTTAGCCTTTAAACGTACTGAAAGAACACAGGAATCCCTTGAATGGACAGAAGAGCAGCCTTGATGTTTGGACCCTTTACTCGAAACATTAGACACACTATCTTCAGGTCTTATGTCTGAATTTGTTATGGACAGCATATCAATATTTTCATCATCCATTTTTGCACTAGCCTCAGTCAACCATTGCTTCACAACCTTCTCAAATGTATCAATTTCCTTTGTTTTCTGTGCAAGCCAATGTTGTTGCCTTTCATATTCAAGATCTGGCATAGTCATTTCCAGCAAAGTAGTTTGAGTTTCTAAAGTCTCTTTGCATAAAGTGGAGTATTTGCTTAAATTCTCCTTCACATCAGACACAATTTGAGATGTAATCTTTCCAAAAAGAAGCTCGTTGATTCTTTGCTTCATTTTATTAACTTGCCCAATTTGGGATTTCCGATTATTTTGCAGATTTTTAAACAACATCGTGAATCCCCTTGCTGTTATTTTCCGTGTGCGTTTTCCCAAAGCATCATCAACTACAGAACCAGGATTAGAAAAAGCAGTATGGTCCCTTTCGTCTGCGGCCACAACGGCGATCTTGGCCTTATCAGGCAATATTCCTTCCTCTAAACTCATCTTTGCGAGTAAACGCGTCAAGTTCAAAGCGCTCAATGGAACGGCACAATTGATAACAGCCGACAGTATGCACAACACAGCACTTCAAATGTTCCGAGAATCAGAATTTCTTTGATTGCACCGCACAGCAAGTGGCCTAATTATATGATGCAGCAGCATTAGAACAGTCTTTCATTTCAAATCCGAAAGTCCACGGTTTCCCAATACCGTCGGCAAAGAAATAAGGAAGGTTTACCCACCAGCTCTCCGTGATTGCGGCCTGCTCGAACTGGAGTTCAACGACATGAAGACTTACATAAATTGAGACTAAGACATCCAGGCTCCGCTTCAGGTAAGCAATCCATTGAGATACACAATCCTTTGAATATCCAAACGCGGGGTCCAGAGGAAATGTTTTTACGATCCTATCCAATTTATGATTTCGTATCCACCGATGAGGAAATGGTTCTTACGGTGTGGAGGCTATCCTATTAGCCTCAGTGTGGACGGCAAAGTGTTCCCAACGCGTTGCAAATAATCCTTAGTCCAGGCATGAACTCTCTTTGGGTGGTGTTCCCGTTTATTATAAAGGTATAAATTTGACATAAAATTGGTCCTTTCACCCAGTGCTGTTTGCCTATTAACAAGAGGCTGTCGGTGAAGTGGGTTTCAGGTAAGAACCGTGTGTTCCCCGCCATCCACACCTTTCCCTAATTGATCAATCACACCTGTAAATATACCCAATTCCCAGTGACGTGCCACACCCAGTGCAATACTCCCCCAAGTGGCTAAAATAAGTAACACTAAAATAAAGCTAACTAAAAGGTGGATAGAAATGGCTCCTACAATAACTATATTCTGTGTTGTGTGACGTTGGATAATGACAACTCTTAATTATGAAAAGTTGACTACTAGGATGTAGTTATTAATGCCAGTCGGCTAGCCTACTGTTGGTACTGAATTACTGCGGTCGCGTGGTCGGTATGCGCATCGTTGTGTTTATTGGTTGTGTTGTGTGATACATTGGTGTCTGAGTGTGTGATGGGAGTATGAGGCTGTGAGCGAACTATAGTTTGTAACATAACCAAGTCACGCATGGAGCAGGGTTCCAGATGCTTTGCCTAGCGCATTGTCATAACTATAACTAGCCTACCGGTACGTAAAAAAGGAGTGCCCACCCGCGAAAATCACGTGCCGCTAACAATTGTCTGGCGCCAGG
>NC_045152.1:17288466-17300966 GCF_900700415.2 Clupea harengus
CTCCTGCACTCCTCCTCTCTCCTCCTCCTCTCTACTCCTCCTCTCTCCTCCTCCTCTCATTCACTCTCTACTCCTCTCCTTCACTCTTTCCCCTCCTCCTCTCATCCTCCTCCCCTCCTCTCTCATGACCTGCAGGAGGGACAGAAGAGCACAACAGTAGAAAACCCTTCTGATCAGGATTAATAATTATGATTTGAAATACTCACACACACACACACACACACACACACACACACACACACACACACACACACACACACACACACACTCCGGAATGAAAGATTTTGACATGTATTATGGTCTTAACATGTGACTGATGTCTTTTGACCAGGGAAAAGCTTTTGATAAAGTTAATAATTTGTATCTGTTTAACACACTAAGGCATGGGTACTCAATTAGAAACCCAAAAGGTCCGCTCGCCAAATTTCCATTCAGTCCAGGGTCCGGAACAGTGACGGTCAAAATCCAAAAACATAACTCCAACAAAAACGTTCAAACTATGCACAAAAGCTGATGTGGTCTGGCCTTATTTGTGTGAAAGGTGACACTTTTTTTGTGGTTTAAACTTGGGCATAAAAGGTGTGAAGGCCAGGCGGAGGCACTGATGTAGTGTTCATTAGTGAGTGTGCTCCTGTAGCCTATTTGTTTTTCACCATATTCATGGTTGAAAAGGCAGACTCACAACAGTATGTTGAGGTATGCACGGCACGCTCTTGTTGTGTGGCTAATCTAACTATTACACTGCATGTTGCTTGGTTTGATTGCAGATGGTTTATTTTTCTGCCCCTTACCTCAGAAGTGTGCATGCTTTGTTTCATATTGACGTTTCACGTTAGCACTTTTGATAAGGGCAACCGTCTCGTTGCAGATTAAACACATCGGTTTTGTGCTCCCCACAGGCAGCACAAATGCATACTTGTCAGTCCACTCTGTCTTAAATTCGCGATTTTTGGAATCAACTTTTCGTTTTTTGTCGGGTTTAAAGCACGCCATGATTTTCGTTTGCTGAGAAAAAGATACTTTTCACAAATCGATCTGCCCGCGTTGTTGCCATTGACACACACAACCTGCGTGACCCACAGAGCTCGCGGCCAATATTGAGTGAGTGAGTTGTCATAGTGATGTTGTTATCACAGATCCTGATTGGACCTCTGGATTGGACACGGAAGATAGAAACTACATCTAGTAGGGAAAAAATATATTGCGCGAAATCACGCACCAATGAAAACTTGCTTGGATCATGATTAAATTAGAATGTTGATTTTGGCTTCGGTCCAAATTTGATTGCGTCTGGGTATGGATCCGGACCGCGGTCTGCCTATTGAGTAGGCTACCCCTGATCTAAGGCCTTTCAGGTTTGATAAAGTTAATCATGAGTATCTGTTTAACACACTAAGGGCTTTCAGGTTTGATAAAGTTAATCATGAGTATCTGTTTAACACACTAAGGGCTTTCAGGACTGTCTGTGTGTGTGTGTGTGTGTGTGTGTGTGTGTCTGTGTGTGTGTGTGTGTCTGTGTGTGTGTGTGTGTGTGTGTGTGTGTTTGACTAAGGTCAATGAAGTGGGTGTGCTACAGCTAAACTTCTGAGTACATGAGTTGATTGATACTGTTGGCTAGGGCCTCGGGATGGGATGCAGAAACATTTGTCCATACAGCATGCAATAACTTTGCAGGAATGTCGCGTTTTTGACCGCTACCGAGTGACGATAACGTTAATGAATCTCAACCAAGCAACAGCAGCGCGGCTTCATCTGTTATATCGAAGGTAAACTCTAACAGTCTATTGTGTTAGTGCCATTTGTTTCATTGTGCAAACCAGCTTTCACTATTTGTTTATGTCAGTTTTATTTTTAGATCAAGGTGAATACACTTAAAAAAAAAAAAAAAAAACAGCACTGTAATTGGCATGTTCAAATATTATTTAGCACAGCGGTTCTCAAACTCTTGTATATCAAGGACCCCTAAACTGCCACAAATTAGACCAGGGAGGGATCCCTATTTGATAAGAATCTTTTCCAGGCGCCCCATCTGATGAGATTCTTGAGTTTAGATGTTTTATTAAAAAAATTGTATGAAACCCATTACCAAAATCAGTCATACATTCTGTTACTTATGGTTGGAATTATAGTCAAAACTAGTAATATTTTCCTTTGTTGGGACCCCCTGGCACCCCATCAAGGAAAAGGATCCCTAGGCTATGGGTCTCTGAACCCCACTTTGAGAGTTTATTGACCTATTCTTAGGTTTGTTTTTGGTAAATGTATACATACTGTATATGCTGTGCACCATCTATTCAGAGAATATTATATAAAAGAAAATTAATGTAAATAAACCTGTTGTTTTTTTCCTTGCCCAAAAATAATCGATAAGAGAATCGATAAGGAATCGATAAGGAAATGTTAAAATCTTCTCAATTCTCATCCCTACTGTT
Source organism: Clupea harengus (assembly GCF_900700415.2). Lineage (NCBI taxonomy): Eukaryota > Metazoa > Chordata > Actinopteri > Clupeiformes > Clupeidae > Clupea > Clupea harengus. The sequence goes on from NC_045152.1 coordinate 17,290,899, forward strand.
GGCACATCTGTGTGTGTGTGTGTGAGTGTGTGTGTCTGTGTGTGTGTGTGTATATGACGCAGAGGGCTCTACGTGTCTGCAGATATGGACCGTAAATTAGGCTTAAGGAAAGAGAACAGATGGAAACTAACTATAGCTAGAGATAAAAGCACCAACTACAGTAGTGCGTGTGCGTGTGCGTGTGCGTGTGCGTGTGTGTTTGTGTGTGTGTGTGTGTGTGTGTGTGTGCGTGAGTGTGTGTGCGTGTGCGTGTGTGTGTGTGTGTGTACATGTATGTATGACTGGCAACAGCAGATGCTGGTTCAGACCTTTAGGAGTGACTCAGCTCTCCCTTCTACTCTATATAAAGACCCCAGAGGAATGCCACCCTGATACTACTGTGTGTGTGTGTGTGTGTGTGTGAGTGTGTGTGTTTGACAAGTGTGTGTGTGTGTGTGGTGTGTGGTGTGTGTGTGTGTGTGTGTGTGTGCATCAGGGCCACCCTTCTCAACTGGCCTGAGACCAGTGCGTGTGTGTGTGTGTGTGTGTGTTTGACCAGTGTCCCTTTGCTGAGTACTGGTCTTGTATTTATGTGAACTTAATTATGTTTGAGACACAAATTATAAGATGAATGGACCAAGACAGGGGACAGGTCTAACACAGGAAGGACAGTGTGTGTGTGTGTGTGTGTGTATATGTGTGTGTGTGTGTATGTGTGTGTGTGCATATGTGTGCGTGTGTGTGTGTGCGTGCATATGTGTGTGTGTGCATGTGTGTGTATATGTGTGTGTGCATACTGTATGTGTGTGTGTGTGTGTGTGCATATGTGTGCGTGTGTATGTGTGTGTGTGCATATAATAATAATAATAATAATAATAATAATAAAACTTTATTTATATAGAACCTTTCATGCAAAAGAATGCAGCTCAAAGTGCTTATGTGTATGTGTGTGTGTGTTATGGATGATGACTGGAGGAGTAATACATGGGTCAGTACACACACACACCCTAACCCACTACTCAACACCAAAGCTCTTATTTCACTCATCACTGTAATCTACTCTGACTGGGGTGTTTCATTTAGAAGCAGAAGAACAGAGAAGATTTGAATATTTTAAATTCCTCGGGCGAAATTAAATATAGGAACTTCCTACCGGAGCTACCGAGAGCACACGCGCGCGCAGACGGGCAATCCACGCACGGGTCTCCTTTAAAGAGTCCGGCTATAAGGCTGTCGCGTCACTGGAGGATTCTGCGACGTCATCAGGCTTGCAGCTCGTGAATTTTGACGGCCAGGACTGTCCTTCACGTTCACTTGGTCTGTGTCCCCGTGCCCTCCGCATGGACTCGAGAGCGCCGGATCACCGGATCAGCCACCGGACACTTCCGCCACCCCCGGAGATCGGTGAGCTCTTGTCCGACCGCAGATGCTCGCGCTGCCGTCCGGTTTGATGCTCGCGCTGCCGTCCGGTTTGACTGGCGTTTCGTCATAATTCGTCAGCAAAGGCTTCGAAAACGCAACAACTCGGTAGAATATGTGACCTATTTTATACACGACCGGAACGACCAAATCTAAACTTCAACCTTGTGTGCTGAACGGCACCTTGGCACTTTGCTTTCTGCTGCGTGACATAAGGAGTTAAGCGGGTAACGGGAGTGTTTTATAAATAAACCTGGCGCGCGTACAGTAGAGACAGTAACGGATATCAGCACGAACCTGCTGCGGAGAGGAGCGCCGGCGGGGGAAGGGGGTAGGGGGGGTTCTGAGGTAACGGAGGCACGGAGGGCTGCGGAGCTCGTATTTTAGTCTGCCTTTTAGTCAGCCCCCGTTTGGAAGTAGATAGCGCTCCAGCCCGCGCGGGCCGCCCTCAGTGTAGGAGCGTAACGGAGAGATTATCAGCTTGCCTCGCGCACACTGCGAAGCCTGCTGAAATTCCACCAGTCACCCATGATGCACGCGTGAGTCTCGCGGGTCCCTGTAACTCGATTCTCTGTGTAAACTGCACGCTTATGCCGAGCTAAGCCACGAGCCTTCATCTCTTGGTAAACAACAATCTCTAATCAGCGACGTCCTCGCCCATCCATAACCGCACCCGTGGAGAAAAAAAAGAAAAACAACAACAAGGTCAAAACAGCCCGTCCCGTGCGGTCAGAGGGAAAGCTGACGTCGAGACGCAGAAAGTACTTCTCCGTCAACCACCGGCTTTACCGTGCTGGGCCACTCAGTGAGAGTACTGCGATGGTGTCCGCGCATGCTTCTCGTGCTGTAACGATTCTCCAATGACTCCTAACCGGAGTAGCTGTGCGCGTGAACATTGCAATGAGGTAAGAGCCGCAAGCCCGGCTCGCGAGCGCTCTTCGATGTAGACTTAAAGCGCTGCACAGAGGAGCCGGCGCGCGACCACACCAAGACTCCCGTTACGCTCGCTACAGTTAATCCGAATAATGCGGTGAGAGCCGGTCCTGACCTCACTGGGGCTCGGAGCTACCGGACACACACACACACACACACACACACACACACACATGATGATGCTACCGGACACACGAGCTGGAAACACTTGCCATCGCCGCACCGTCGCACCTGCCAGCCCAGAGCTCCCGCTGCAGTCCTGCCCTTGAAACGGTTAGCTCCTTCCGTCTGATGCGGAATAGGTAGAGCAGAGAATCAGGTAGAAACAAACAATATTTATTCAATAGGACATTTTCTATAGCATCATAAAATAACGGAATATTAACATTACAGGGGTTTTTTACAACTGTTTACACGCGTTTTCTGAAACTTGGTCTTATTTCTTTCAAAACTCTTAACACAATTCACAAAACTGCACACACAAAATGCGAAACACCACAAATTTCAGGGAAACGGAAACACTACATTCAAAAATGTAATAGCCTAATTCCCTCTTCAAAATCCAATTTTTTGGGTCGAATGGTAAACACAACAATTCATATGGTTAGACTTTTGCAAACACTAAGTGCACACTAGCGTGATCAGTCTAAAAGACTGGTTTGGTCCGCTTTTGGCGTAATTTATGCTGAGGACACGCACGCACACACACACACACGCACGCACACACACACTCAGACCACTCTTTGCCATCACCAGTTTCGTCTCCACCGCTTTTGACAACTGAAAATAAAATATCACTGAGTAGAAAGCTTCTCAAACAATGTGCTTAATCACTGGGCGAGATGATAATCACATTGATATAGTTAAATGAAAGTTGTATAACATTAATCTAAGTGTTACAATCAGGGGCGGAGCTTTCTTTCCTGCAATGGATGCGAATGAGTGCATAGGTGTCGCTACACGATGGTAGTCCTTTGGGGGATCGTAGTCCCTCACATTGCGCATGCTCAGACACAAACGGTTTACGGCATAAGGCTCAACATCAACATCAACATATCTGGCTTGTCTTAACGCATATGGTAGGTTTATTTAACGTAATATTTAATAATGTTGTAAACGGTTTAAACGTCAACATATGGGGCTTGTCTTAACGCATAATGTGGGTATATTTAATGTTATATTTAATTATGTTGTAAACGGCTAACAGCATAAGGCTCTACGTCAACATATGAAACGAAACTGGGGAGAGACTTTTTGATCCTCCACCTCATCTGTTTTGTCCACTGTGACATCTTCTTTGTTTTTAAATAAATGGTCATGTTTTCAAAAAACTGGCTTTCGTCGCTTTTCTCCATGATTGAAAACGGATCTGTCGTTGTGACGCATGCGCGCGCGGCTTCGCTGTCGACAGCAGTCGACAGTGTCGCAAAATGACGCATGCGCAATGTGAGGGACTACGATCCCCCAAAGGACTACCATCGTGTAGCGACAATAGGCAGTGGAACAGTTCTATTTCCGGTCCCCGATCGTTCAAAGTTAGTGAATTATATAAAATTAACAGTTCTATTTCCGGTCCCCGATCGTTAAAAGTTAGTGATTTATATCAAAACAACAGTTCCATTTCCTGTCCCCGATCATTTAAAGTTAGTGAATTATATCAAATCAACATTTGCTTGTGTATTTTCTTTATTTTCTGCAAACTTAATAAACACAAATGTACTGCAAACACAGGCTGTAGCCATCATTCCGAGCGCAAATAGCTGCTGAACCTACCTGTGGGCATTTTTAACATGTTAATTGTAGAAATACATTGTATTGACAAACAAACAACCATCTTACAAAAAAATGCTTTAATGTATACACTGATAGATAGATTCTTAAAAACAGCCTGTATTTGATTTCACATTCAAAGTGACTATAAGGGCTTATTGAACACATCTTTCAAAGCCAGAATTCTTGCTGTTTGCTTGGGGGTTCAAATACTTATTTTCTGCATCAAATACAAATAAAGTCATAAATGTTATAAAATGCAGTTTTCTGGATATTTTCGTTGATATTCTGTTTCTCACTGTTAAAATACACCTACTATTACAATTATAGATCACACATTTCTTTGCAAGTGGCCAAACTTGCGAAATCGGCAGGGGTTCAAATACTTATTTTCCCCACTGTATCTATCTATCTATCCTATCCTATCCTATCTATCCATCTATCCTATCCATCTATCTATCTATTCAGTGTTTGCAGTCCTAGCGCTATAAATGGCTAACAAACATAGTGGCTCTGACTGACAATCAACATGGTGCTGAAGGAGCATGGAAGGGAGGGGTGTAATTTGATTGGCTGTTGAGCACAAATATCGACCAATCGTGGACCGCATCTTTAAGAGGCTTCCAGTCTAAAATAAATCTAGCCTATATGTTAATTAAGTTAAAAAAGTGTTTCACGTAATTAAAAATGGAGTCAAAGGCTAATAATTAGCTCACGGTTTGGCATAATTGGTGTGGGATTCTGCTGTTTAAGTGACAGATTTCAGAAATTGTGTGATATGTAAAGATGTTGTGTGTAAGCATTTAAAACAAACCGTAACATGAATTGTAAGAAATTGTAGAAAATGTAACATATAGAAAATGAGTAAGCTACTACTAAAGGAGCTACTGCTACTTGATAATTACTAATCTAACACTGAGCTACTGCTACTTGATACTTAGTCCAGTCCTCACAATACTATACAGCTGACTTCACACACACACACACACACACACACACACACACACACACACACACACACACACACACACCTGGACAGGATAGATAACACACACACACACACCTGGACAGGAGAGAACACACACACACACACACACCTGGACAGGAGAGAACACACACACACACACACACACACACCTGGACAGGAGAGAAAACGAACACACACACACACGCACACACACACACACACACACATGGACAGGAGAGAACACAAGTTTCCCTGACTGCTGTTCCTGTTTCACCTTCAGGTCAAGAGAGCGGACTGGCCGGCCCCTCCAGCTGTGAGTAACCGTGGCGATGGCTGCCCCTGGCGACGGTGGGCGTTTCCTGGTGATATTTGACTTCGACGAGACGCTGGTGAACGAGAGCAGCGACGATGCCGTGGTGCGCACGGCCCCGGGCCAGGCTCTTCCCGATTGGCTGCGGGCCTCGTACCGGGAAGGCCAGTACAACGAGCAGATGCAGCGCGTGCTGGCGTACCTCGCCCAGCAGGGGGTGACAGAGAGTGCCATCCGTGCCGAGATCCAGAGCATCCCAGAAACCCCCGGGCTGTCGGCGCTCCTGGACTTCCTGCGAGCGCACGCGCAGGACTTTGAGTGTGTGGTGCTCTCCGACGCCAACTCCGTCTTCATAGAGGCTTGGCTTCAGCATGTTGGCGCCCGGCAACTCTTCCTGGAGATCTTCACTAACCCCGCCCACTTCGACGACTCCGGCCGCCTGGTCCTCGCCCCCTTCCACGCCCACTCGTGCCCCCGTTGCCCGGACAACATGTGCAAGCAGCACATCCTGCGGGACTACCTGGGTCGTCGCAGCGACGAGAGACGGCGGCCCTTCCAGCGGGTGTTCTACGTGGGCGACGGCGCCAACGACGTGTGTCCGTGCCTGGCGCTGGGCACTGCCGACGTGGCCTTCGCCCGCAGAGACTTCCCCATGCACCGCATCCTCACACACATGCAGCAGATGCCCGCAGCACTCACACACACGCAGCAGCAGACGCCCGCAGCACTCACACACACAGACACACAGACAGACACACACACGCAGCAGCAGACACCCGCAGCACTCACACACACACACACACACACACACACGCAGCAGCAGACGCCCGCAACACTCAGGGCTACTGTGCAGCCGTGGAGCAGTGGACACGATGTGATGGAGTATCTACAGACAGCTGTGGGGGAGAGATAGAGAGAGAGGAGAGGAGGAGAGGAGAAGAGGAGAAAGAGTGGAGAGAGAGAGGAGGGGAGAGAGAGATAGAGAGAGGAGGAGAGGAGAGGAGGAGAGAGAGAGGAGAGAGAGAGAGAGGGGAGAGAGAGATAGAGAGAGAGGAGGAGAGGAGCGATAGGAGTGGAGAGAGGAGAAGAGACAGGAGAGAGAGAGAGAGATAGAGAGGAGAGCGAGAGAGGAGAGGAGTGGAGAGAGGGAGGTGAGGAGAGGAGAGAGGGGGGGTTGAGGAGAAGAAGAGGAGAGGAGAGGAGAGGAGAGGAGGGGGAGAGGAGAGGAGGCGAGGGGGAGAAGAGAGGGAGAGAGGAACAGAACAACAGGGAGGAGGAGGAGAGAGGAGAGGAGAGGAGGGGGAGAAGAGAGGAGGAGGAGAGAGGAGAGGGAGAGAGGGAGACGCAAGACAAAAAAAGTTTCAGGTTCCAAGACACGCTGACACCAAATCCACACATACGCATGTGGGCTCAAACACACACACACACACACACACACACACACACACACACACACACACACACACACACAGATTATAGCGAGATACGGTGACACCAAATCCACTGTGAGACTTATCCCAGGGTTTAACTTTACACTCACTCTTAAAAAGTCTACACACTCACACACATAGACTCTTAACATTTCTACACACTCACACACACACAGACTTTTAACATTGCTACACACACTCACAAACACACACACACGCAACACTGTGAAGAATAAAGAGCTTTTATCCAGAGAGAGAAAGACTCAATGTAACCCAGAACGACATACAGAAAGACTATGTAACAAATAATGCACGCACACACAGGTCTGTGTGTCTGTGTGTGAGTACGTGTGTGTGTGTGTGTGTGTGTGTGTGTTAGGGGTATTGGGATATCTCTGCCCACACCGCTGCTGTGCCAGCTGATAAAGCCATCAGGACACTCTTCTGAGAACAACACCCTGGGCCATGCTCTCTCTGTGTGTGTGTGTGTGTGTGTGTGTGTGTGTGTGTGTGTGTGTGTGTGTGTGTGAGAGAAAGAGAGAGTGACCTGCTTCTCCTCATGGATGTGAGCAATAGCCGCTTCATATGTGTGTGTGTGTGTGTGTGTATATATGTGGGTGTGTGTGTGTGTGTGTCTAACCTGTGGAGTGTTTATATATGTGTGTGTGTGTGTAACTATCCTGTGGAGTGTGTATGTGTGTGTAGCTATTATGTGTTGTGTGTGTGTGTGTATCTAACCTGTTGAGTTTGTGTGTGTGTGTGTGGAATGTGTGTGTATCTTACCTGATGAGGGTGTGTGTTTGTGTATCTAACCTTTTGAGTTTGTGTGTGTGTGTAGTGTGTGTGTATCTTACCTGTTGAAAGTGTGTGTGTGGAGTGTGTGCGTGTATCTAACCTGTTGGGTGTGTGTGCAGTGTGTGTGTATCTAACCTGATGTGTGTGTGTGTGTGTGTATCTAACCTGATGTGTGTGTGTCTGTGTATCTAACCTGTTGCATGTGTGTGTGTGTATGACTATGTCTGTGTATCTAACCTGTTGTGTGTGTGTGTGGTGTGTGTGTGTATCTAACCTGTAGCGTGTGTGTGTGTGTGTGTGGACTGTGTGTGTGTGTGTGTGTGTGTATCTAACCTGTATCGTGTGTGTGTGTGTGTGTGTGTGTGTCTAACCTGTTGCGTGTGTGTGTGTGTGTATCTAACCTGTTGCGTGTGTGTGTGTGTGTGTGTGTGTTAGAACCTCAGGGGTAGTGTGTGTCTGTGTGTGTGTGTGTGTGTGTGTGTGTTAGAACCTCAGGGGTAGTGTGTGTGTGTGTGGAGTGTGTGTGTGTGTGTGTGTGTGTGTGTGTTTGTGTGTGTGTGTGGAGTGTGTGTGTGTGTGTGTGGAGTGAGTGGAGTGTGTGTGTGTGTGTGTGTGTGTCCTCAGGGGTAGTGTGTGTGTGTGTGCGTGTCCTCAGGGGTAGTGTGTGTGTGTGTGTGTGTGTGTCCTCAGGGGCAGTGTGGAGTGTGTGTGTGTGTGTGTGTCCTCAGGGGCAGTGTGGAGTGTGTGTGTGTGTGTGTGTCCTCAGGGGTAGTGTGTGTGTGTGTGTGTGTGTGACTTCAGGAGTCATTTTCTCTCCGTCTCAGGTGTCCAATCACAGGCCATGACAGACCTCTCCCTGAAATCAGCCAATCACAGGCGTTCTCACAAACCCATCGAGGAGTAGCCAGCCAATCACTGACAATCTGCATGAACAGCAATAGAAGCACTCTGTGTCTCAAAGTGCAGTGTGTGTGTGTGTGTGTGAGATGAGATGATATGATATGATATGATATATGATATATGATACGAAATGAGATGTGTCAGATTGCTCAGCCAGATTGAAACCTATGCTATGCTATGCTATGCTATGCTATGCTATGCAGATATGCTATGCAGATACAGGTCACTGTGCTATGCTATGCTATGCTATGCTATGCTATGCTAATCCTCACTACGTTGTGTTGTTTGTGAAGCCTCCTGTCCTGCACAGATGAAATCAGAAGCAAGCAGATTCATACACAGAATAAAAGTGGGTATACAAGTATATGAGTCATGAGGTCACTACTGAAGGACAACACACACTACACACACTACACTACACACACTACACACACTACACACACTACACACACTACTGACACTACACACACTACACACAGTAACCAGCGCTGCAAAGCACCTCAGCTGCCACTAGAGGGCGCTGAAGATCTGAAATGCTAAACCCCATGAGTCCCACACCTAAACACCATCAGTCCCACACCTAAACACCTAAACACCTAAACACCGTCAGTCCCACACCTAAACACCTAAACACCATCAGTCCCACACCTAAACACCATCAGTCCCACACCTAAACGCCATTAGTCCCACACCTAAACACCATCAGTCCCACACCTAAACACCATCAGTCCCACACCTAAACACCTAAACACCGTCAGTCCCACACCTAAACACCTAAACACCATCAGTCCCACACCTAAACACTGTCAGTCCCACACCTAAACACCGTCAGTCCCACACCTAAACACCTAAACACTGTCAGTCCCACACCTAAACACTGTCAGTCCCACACCTAAACACCTAAACACCATCAGTCCCACACCTAAACACCATCAGTCCCACACCTAAACACTGTCAGTCCCACACCTAAACACCATCAGTCCCACACCTAAACACCGTCAGTCCCACACCTAAACACCTAAACACCATCAGTCCCACACCTAAACACCTAAACACCATCAGTCCCACACCTAAACACCTAAACACCTTCAGTCCCGCACCTAAACACCTAAACACCTAAACACCTAAACACCATCAGTCCCACACCTAAACACCATCAGTCCCACACCTAAACGCCATCAGTCCCACACCTAAACACCATCAGTCCCACACCTAAACACCATCAGTCCCACACCTAAACACCTAAACACCGTCAGTCCCACACCTAAACACCATCAGTCCCACACCTAAACACCTAAACACCATCAGTCCCACACCTAAACACTGTCAGTCCCACACCTAAACACCTTCAGTCCCGCACCTAAACACCTAAACACCATCAGTCCCACACCTAAACACCTAAACACCATCAGTCCCACACCTAAACACCTAAACACCATCAGTCCCACACCTAAACACCTAAACACCTTCAGTCCCACACCTAAACACCTTCAGTCCCGCACCTAAACACCTAAACACCATCAGTCCCACACCTAAACACCATCAGTCCCACACCTAAACACCAT
>NC_045152.1:17305966-17318466 GCF_900700415.2 Clupea harengus
TCATCTCAGGCACACCTATGTGTGTGTGTGTGTGTGTGTGTGTGTGTGCTCTCTTCCTTCTGTTTAAACTCATCTCAGGCACACCTATGTATGTGTGTGTGTGTGTGTGTGTGTGTGTGTGTGTGCTCTCTTCCGTCTGTTTAAACTCATCTCAGGCACACCTATGTGTGTGTGTGTGTGTGTGTGTGTGTGTGTGTGCGCTTCTCCTTCTGTTTAAACTCATCTCAGGCACACCTATGTGTGTGTGTGTGTGCGCGTGTGTGTGTGTGCTCTCTTCCTTCTGTTTAAACTCATCTCAGGCACACCTGTGTGTGTGTGTGTGTGTGTGTGTGTGTGTGTGTGTGCTCTCTTCCTTCTGTTTAAACTCATCTCAGGCACACCTATGTGTGTGTGTGTGTGTGTTAGGGATGCACCGATACCACTTTTTTACAAACCGATACGAGTACGAGTATTTTTATTTGTGTACTTGCCGATACTGAGTACCGATACCGATACTTCTTAGATTTGGTCTCCACGAAAGTGCAATTCATTTGGAGGCAGATTTAATTTTATCCTCTGCAGATTATGTCAAGCCTATAGTACAAAATGAACAGAAGGCTATCCCAAGCCAAAAATAAACAGAGCTTTCTGGTTTTAACACACAAAAAAAGCCTTCAAACAGACAATATCATCACATTAGACAAAATGCAAATATAACCAGATAAAGGCAATTAAATTTGCTGCATAGTTAACAACACAGTCTGCTTAACAAAAAGTGAACAGAACTATTACTGGATTAGCACAAGAGCACATTTCAGTTACAAAAGGATCAGAAGAATCTCCTGCTCAAGTACACAAACAATCACTTAACCTATGTGGCACAGTCTTTCTCTCTACCTCTCTCTCTCTGTGTGTGCGTGCGCGTTTTTTTCTTTTGCAAGACGTCAGTTAAGATTGGTTGCTTCGGTCTTGCGCCAGTAGCATCAGTGAACTCTGTGTACTTCAGATGTTTAATCAAATTGCTTGTGTTAAACAGAGTACTTTCCTTTCCGCCCCTCGACACCGTAGCAGTGCAGATCTTACACTGTGCCTTACTCCTGTCGTCGTCATTTATCTTAAAATGAGCCTAAATCGCCGTTAAGGCAGCACAACGGAATTGCTAATCGCTAACGAGATGCTAGCAGCTACATTTAGCGAAACCTGTATACTGAAATACTTTGACACTATGACAAACTTTCCTAACACAGTCAAACATCAAGCAAATGCAACACAAGACGGCAAATAAGCTACTTACTAGTCTGGCAGAGAGTGGTAGGACAGGTAGGACAATAAATCACATTTTGTGTCAGCATAGCCCGGCCAGTTTGATGCAGAGAAATACTGACGAGTGGTATCGGTGCTTGGTATCGGCAATTCAAAAACGAGTACGAGTACGAGTATTTTAACGAAGTATCGGCACCGATACCGATACTGGTATCGGTGCATCCCTAGTGTGTGTGTGTGTGTGTGTGCTCTTCCTTCTGTTTAAACTCATCTCAGGCACACCTATGTGTGTGTGTGTGTTTGTGTGTGTGTGTGCTCTGGTGCATAACCCGTCTCTTCCTTCTGTTTAAACTGATCTCAGGCACACCTATGTGTGTGTGTGTGTGTGTGTGCTCTTCTTTCTGTTTAAACTCATCTCAGGCACACCTGTGTGTGTGTGTGTGTGTGTGCTCTCTTCCTTCTGTTTAAACTCATCTCAGGCACACCTATGTGTGTGTGTGTGTGTGTGTGTGTGTGTGTGTGCTCTCTTCCTTCTGTTTAAACTCATCTCAGGCACACCTATGAGTGTGTGTGTGTGTGTTAGGGCTGTCAACGAATATTCTAAATTCGAATATATATTCGAATAGTTGTTAAAAATAGAATTTCGAATGTGAAAATTAATATTCGAATGTAAAAAAAAAAAAAAAAAAACAGCGGCAGCACTGTCTGCTTTGCGGGTGGGCGCGCGCCTGAGATCAGGGACAGGTCACAGGAGTCTCACTGTCTGGCACAGAGTCACTGCTGACAGTTGACTTGCGAGATGCAGAAAGTGTAGAATCCAGCTTGACCGCAGCAGGGAAAGTGATTGTAACCCCCAAACATCTAAAGAGTGATGTCTGGAAATATTTCGGATTTTGGTCAGTTGATGGTAAACTTGTTGAGCCTACAGCTAAAGTAGTGTATAAGCTATGTAAGCTAAAGTTAGCTTACCATTCAACAACTAGCAACTTGAGGCTACATCTCCACATTTTGGAGATGTAGCCTCAAGTTGCTAGTTGTTGAATGGTAACCTAACTCTAGCTTACACACTACTTTAGCTGTAGGCTCAACAAGTTGCCTCACTGCTGACAGTTGACTTGGTGGTAGATGGCAGAAAGTGCAGAACCCTGCTTGACCGCAGCAGAGAAAGTGATTGTAACCCCCAAAAATCTAAAGAGTGATGTCTGGAAATATTTCGGATTTTGGGCAGTTGATTGTAAACTTGTTATGTATGTAGCTATGTAAGCTAGCGTTAGCTTACCATTCAACAACTAGCAACGTGAGGCTACATCTCCAAAATGTGCATCCAAGTGAATACGGCATAATATGTGGAACTTCAGCGAAACAGCCACGTTTGGATACATATTTTGCGCCGTCCGTCACAAGTTCGTTGCCTGCGGCACGACAGGAGGCCTGCACGCAAAAATTGATTTCGTTCATATGCAAGGACATGAAGCCGACCAGTGTGGTGGATGGGATAGGCTTCAGGGAGTTCTGTGAAGCACTGGAACCGAGGTACCGTATCCCTTGTTGTCGTTCATTTAAACCGCTATGCGCAGAGAGCGAGGCGGTGCGGGAGAGGCAGAGAGAGGGAGAAAGAAAGAGTGCGAGTGTGTGCAAGCTCTGCGGTCTTGGCCATTAGTTAATTTACGTATTTTTGTGTAGGTAATATGTTGTTAAATATGTTTAAACTTAAATAAATTACCTATACAAGTAGTTATGTCTCGTTGTATTAATTTGTCCTGTTATTGACGTGCCTAATGCGCAACCAGAAATTCGAATATGTTCGAATATATGTGTTTTTTTAAAGCGAATATTCGAACGTCATTTCTTAGCCATTTTGACAGCCCTAGTGTGTGTGTGTGTGTGTGTGTGTGCGCTCTTCCTTCTGTTTAAACTCATCTCAGGCACACCTATGTGTGTGTGTGTGTGTGTGTGTGTGTGCTCTGGTGCATAACCCGTCTCTTCCTTCTGTTTAAACTGATCTCAGGCACACCTGTGTGTGTGTGTGTGCTCTTCTTTCTGTTTAAACTCATCTCAGGAACACTTGTCGAAGTGTTCTGCTGCCTGAGCTCTTTGCTGATTGGTGCATCCGTAACCTCATCGATTTATCCCCCATTAAATTAGGGCCGTGGAGCCGTGGAGCCGTGGAGGGTCACTTTGAGTTAGTGTGTGTGTGTGTGTGTGTGTGTGTGTGTGTGAAGGGGGGGTCACTTTGAGTTACTGTGTGTGTGTGTGTCTGTGTGTGTCTGTGTGTGTGGGGGGGGTGAAGGGGGGGGGGGTCACTTTGAGTTAGCGTGGGTGCTTCTCGAGCCAAAGCTCTATCAGGCTGATTAGCCTTTAAGTGCTTCCTGTCCACTGCCTCTCTCTACAGCATGTTTGTGTGTGTGTGTGTGTGTGTGTGTGTGTCTCAGGACAGTATGTCTGCCTACAGTCCACACACATATACAATACCCCTTGTGTACATGCCTGCATGGACATGTGTGTGTGTGAGTGAGAAGGAGAGTATTATGCATACATATCATGATGTTGGGTGTGTGTGTGTGTGTGTGTGTGTGAGGGAGAGTATTATGTATAAATATCATGATGTTGAATGTCTGTGTGTGTGTGTGTGTTATATATAAATATCATGATGTTGATCTGCACTTCTCCAAAAGGCTGATAACCTCTGGTCTCCATGGCAACCTCAGATAACCTTTCTGACCTTCAGGCTTTCCTGAAGTCCTAATGAGTCACAGAGCAAAACACACACACACACACACACACACACACACACACCATACACTCTCACACAACACATACACACGATAAACACACACGACACACACACACACACCATACACTCTCACACAACACATACACACGATAAACACACACGACACACACACACACACCATACACTCTCACACAACACATACACACGACAAACACACACGACACATACACTCTCACACACACACACACACACACACACACACATACACAGATGACAAACGCACACATGACACCTACACACCAACACACAAACACACTCACACAACAAACTCACTCACACAACTCAGGCTCAGATATTACAGCAATGACAGGTTATAGGCTCAGATGGGAAGGAAGGAGAGAGAGGAGAAGGACGAGAAGAGAAGAGAGAGGAGAAGAGAAGAGAAGAGAGGAGAAGAGAAGAGAGAGGAGAAGAGAAGAGAAGAGAAGAGAAGAGAAGAGAAGAGAAGAGAAGAGAAGAGGCAAAATTCAGAGGCAAGCAGATGAATTCATACACACAACCCCTTCAGGACAGTACAGAATGCTGACTAAGTCTAAGTTACAGGCTTTGAATAGTACTGCATGCTAGCTCGCAGGCTCGACTTGTACTGTATGCTAGCTAGCAGGCTCGACTAGTACTGTATGCTAGCTACCAAATGTGAAGGACCGGACGGCAGTAACGAGTCAAATTTACAAATACATAAACCCAATATAGATAGAGTATCTAAGATCACCATTCAATTGGCAGCTTTCACATTTATGGAGTTAGATTTGTTTAATAATTCACAAACAAACGAAACGCGATTCAAACAAACGAAACGCGAGTCACAAACAAACGAAACGCGATTCAAACGAACAAACAGCGATTTACAAACAAACGAAACACGATTCACAAATGTATTTCATGATTCACAAATGTATTTTGTGATTCACAAATAAATGACCCCATGACATTTGTTTGCAACCTGACGAACACGAGTTACAAATCCCTGCATTCGTCCGTGTGGATTTTTGGAACTTTCCTAACACGTTTAGATTCACAAATGCATTTTTTCTAAAAGATATTCTCTGCAGCCTATCAGATCTCTTCCAATTTTAGCCAATCACATTATAGTGTCTATGTGGACTACAAACCACCCGTCATGGTTATGGACATTGTCCGAGATCACGAGCAATGGCATCTGGTAGCTGCTCGCCAAATGTTAGTGAAATGTAGCTTGTTAATCTTATTAAACCGATTATCATACGTGGTTGAATATTCTTGAGAATGGCAGGATCCATGTTTAGTCATTTTAAGTCATGTCACTTTTAAAATTAAAATCCATCTGTCATAATACACGGTCACAGAGCCTCATCTCCCTTGAAATCCCCCTTACAAAAACTAATATAGGTAAAATAGCTTTTAAGTTCTTTGCTTCCCATAAATGGAACACTATTCAAGTGGAGTTGAAATTAACCAAGTATTTGTCTGTCAACCAATTTAAGAGCCTTTTAGATAATAAGGATGTGCCTCAATGCTGTTGTTTTGAATGATTCTCTGATTTAATTTTTTTACTTTATGTTATTTTATTTATTTATTTTTTATGCTTAATTTCTGAGTTGTTTGGTGTGTTTTTTTTTAAATGTATTTTGTCTGTTTCGTTTTGTTGTGGTTTGTTTATGTATTGTTCTTCTGTACTATGTGGCCTCAATCAGGGCATTGCTGCAAAAGAGCCCTGTGCTCAGTCAATTTCTCCCTGAATAAACAATGATGATGATGATGATGAAGTGTTCCCTAGGCTAACGTTTAGCAAGCTAGCTAGTCAATGTCTAACATAACATTGGTCTTGCTAACATGGATAGAGCTACGCTTGCTGAATTAGTTTGCTCTCTAGCCAGGTAACATCTTACATGGGACTTTAGTGAACAGATCATTAAAACGATTTTTTTACAAAGCAGGGGCTGTCAAGTCAAGTGGAGGCATCAGCACATGTTCTTGTGCAAGCCCTAGCTAGGAATATTTCCCCAATGCCAGAGAGACGAGCAGCAGAGAGCATAGTTAGGGCTGTAACTATGGCCCCTACCATACCTAATGCCGCCGATACTAGGGTGAGACAGGCTATGAGAAGGTAATAAATACATAGTGCACAGACACACATAAGGTGCTTCAGAATTCTACGGAATGTTAGCCTAAATTCGAATGAATGGACCATCCCAGCATTCAGATGTCTGCTATAATTTACATTGGGCATGAAATTACCAATTTCTAGCTACCGATGCTTAACTACCAAGCTACTGCCACACAATTTTATTATTTTGACATGCCACACAATTTAACCATGTAAGATGTGGCTAGAGAGCAAACATATGCAGCAAGCGTAGCTCTATCCATGTTAGCAAGGCCTAGCTTGCTAAACGTTAGCCTAGGAAACACTTAAAATGACTAAACATGGATCCTGCCATTCTCAAGAATATTCAACCATGTATGATAATCGGTTTAATAAGATTAACAAGCTATATTTCACTAACATTTAGTGGGCAGCTAACAGATGCCATTGCTCGTGATCTGAGACGATGTCCATAACTATGACGGGTGGTTTGTAGTCCACATAGACACTATAATGTGATTGGCTAAAATTGGAAGAGATCTGATAGGCTGCAGAGAATATATTTTAGAAAAAATGCATTTGTGAATCTAAACGCGTTAGGAAAGTTCCAAAAATCCACACAGACGAATGCAGGGATTTGTAACTCGTGTTCGTCAGGTTGCAAACAAATGTCATGGGGTCATTTATTTGTGAATCACAAAATACATTTGTGAATCGCGTTTCGTTCGTTTGAATCGCGTTTCGTTTGTTTGTGACTCGTGTTTCGTTTGTTTGAATCGCGTTTTGTTTGTTTGTGAATTATGAAACAAATCTAACTCCATACACATTGACTACTGGTTGTTTTTCATATCAGCATTCTTTACACACACATAGGTAAGGTGCATACAGTAGGCAGCTGCTAGCTTGTGATGAACTCCAGTAAATATTATGCACCCATGAATATGAACTCCTGAATATGAACTCTTTCTCACGAAGTTGCACAAGCACCCTGAGGGTTTTTACCTTTTCCCATTATAATTTTAAGAGTTAAATCGAGGAGACTATAACATCAGCTAGATAACCAGCTATCATTTCATACAAATTGAACTCTTCCGATTAACTCGTAAGGTTATTAAGTGTCCTTAGCTTGCTAATTAGCTAACGTAGCAACAGGATAACCATTGCAACCAGGAAACACAACTTAACTACAATTTAAGTTTAATGTCTCAAAATCAGCTCACCAATAAAAAGCAGTCTTGGGTTCCAAGTGATCACAACCACTTGAGTGATGTTAAATGGCTTCACATAGACATAAAACAATCCCAAGAGAAATAATGGGAAATCAACGGAGCTGCCGCTGTAAGTTCAAAACCAAATTTATTCTTGAGGTTCCAAACATGTTCAAAGCAATTTGGCTTTGAATGTGAGAAGTCGATCGAGTTATCTTCTGTCCCGTCGCTTGAAGCATACCTTTTAACTCCGGCATTGGTCTCCCATTATTAATCATTTCACGTTTGGACTGAAAGTCCAGTTTTGAGAACTGCTTCAGCTTAGCAATAAAATCTTCCATTTTCGCCGTCAAGTAGAAGTGTAGAAGAAGAGCAACGTTCCCCAGCATAACCCCGACAGGTGCGCTCTCGCACGCCCCCTTCATTGAGGCAGAGGTACTGTGTGCCTCACCTACATGATTTTTCAATGCGTTTTGAGCTCAGCTCAAAGGTTCTGGAGCGATTGCGCAATCCTAGGTGAGGCACTGCCTCACTATCTCCCATAGACAATACATGTCTATTTGAATAGGACATGCGCAAATTCAGCAAATTCAGCAAATTCAGCGATTTTGATTATAAAAATGCTCGAAATGATTGGAATCATGCAAAAATTACACCTATAACACAGATTAGTAGAGAAATATGAATATTTATTTTATTTTATAAATTTATTTTTTTTACTTTTCAAGATGAGGCTTTTCAAGGTGAAGCATTGAACCATTAGGCACATTGTTTCAAAAATCGGTTCATTACTTGAAGCTTCAGTAACAGTGACCTCTCCTGGTGATATGCCAAGGCTGCAACTAAATTAGCCCAGCTAGACAGTGGCACGAATCTTTAAAACAATGACAATCTAGTGTGCACGCACCAAATCCCCCCCCCCCACACACACACACACACTCACACACACTCACCCACACACATGCACCCGTATACAAAGATTGTGATATCATTTTTTTTTTTTACAAATAAAGATTAATTCTTTTTTTGTATATTGTGTTATTGAAGAGAGAGTGCTTGGGGAAAGGATGTGCTGGACAAATATGGCACAAGTTGGGTGTGCTTGTGTAACCATGTTGGATAGGGAACAGTCAAAGATTTTGATTTAAAAACATTATTTGTTCTACACTTTTTGGACTGAGCCTGTTGATATAGTCTACTTTTCCTATAGCCTAAATATTTAACAGCCAGCGCACCTTATCATGAGCGATCAGAATAAAGTGTTACGTATCACGTAATATGTCACGTGATTTTTCCGTACCAAAGCAACCTTCAAAGCAGTGGTTTTATGGTTGGTGTAGTTTAAGGTATGAAGCACGTTCCGGCGCTTCAGTGTCAGGCTGCCATCACTATATATACACATTTATTTACAAAGGGCTCCAGCAGCCCGAGACATGTGCCCAAACATACACCAAACACATACCGGCCGTACTCACAGATACTGCAGTACTCTGTACCCTGGGCACCTGCTTGTCCTAAGGTCCAATCACAGGCACCTGTTTGGCCCAAGCCAGGTCCCAATCTAGGCACAGAGACTCACCTGAAACTAAGTACACTACCTGGCCATCGAAAACAAATCCCTACACACACTAAGCACAATACAAGGCACACAAACACGGTACAGAGACAAGGCACACAGAAAAGGAACACAAAACGAAGCTAAAAGTGTCCACGCATCTAGACACGTACTGTTTCACACCACTCCGGTATACGGGGAAAGCGGTACACTTGTTTCTCCCCAAAGGTCTGTAGCCCTGCTGTCGTGCCTCTCTTGGCAAGTCTCTTCTCCCAGTCTTCTCATCAGGCACCCTTTAAATACACAGGCCACTTGGCTAAATTAGTCCAATCAATTATCCTTGGACTCATCCATTGTTGCGGGGGGAACATGGAACCAAGCATTACGGTGGGGGAGTCAGTGTCTTAAAGGGCCAAAGGCCCTTTTCTTGCTCCAGTGAGAAGGGAGGAAATTCACCTTCTCACATTTCCCCTTCCTTCTGAAGTCTCGCCACACAGTGGCGGGACAAGCCGGCCACCCAGCTTCCGGCTCCAGCTCCTGCTGCCGCTCCAGCTCCTGCTGGGCGGGTTGTGCTGTCCTTCCTTCTTCCCCCCAGTGTCTCGGTCAGCGTCACATCCCACCGCTGCCACCAAATGTGAGAGACCGCTCGGTCACCCCACGTTATTGGGATGTAGCGACTAGAGATAGCCATAACATATCTTACTGGTCTGCTGCTTATAATAATCAGCGACTAGAGATAGCCATAACAATACTTACTGGTCTGCTGCTTATAATAATCAGCTACCTCTAGGTTTTGGACGGTGACATGAAGTCATACAAAATTGCTCCACCAGAAATTTCAGGCTAAAATTGCCACTGATTGGCATGTTTCCTTATGACAGCACCTAA
Source organism: Clupea harengus (assembly GCF_900700415.2). Taxonomy (NCBI): domain Eukaryota; kingdom Metazoa; phylum Chordata; class Actinopteri; order Clupeiformes; family Clupeidae; genus Clupea; species Clupea harengus. The sequence goes on from NC_045152.1 coordinate 17,315,719, forward strand.
GGGAGAAGAGCAGTGGTCCAAGGACAGAGCCTTGGGGAACACCGTAGCTTACTCTGGTGTGATTGGATGACTTATAGATAAATAGATAGATAGATAAATACTTTATTAATCCCGTGGGGAAATTCTGGTATCGTGCAGCTCTCATATTTACAATAATTACAGACAATACGATACAATACAAACAGACAATACAATACAATACAATACGGTTATGTACAGTGTAGATAGGATGTATAGTGCAAAACAGTGTACGGTCATATAGTTATAGAGTTAGAGTTAGAGTTTTTTGACAGCTGTGATGGAATCTCAATGAGCACGCTTAAATTGAAGAAGGGACCGGAGAGTTGAAGTCAGGTTTCTGGAGTTTATTTTCGGCGTGGAGACCCCTCTCAGCTGGTGCTTGCAGAAATGCCTACCTGATAGCAGAATGTGTTGGCATTTATACAATTCAGTCAGGTAGAATACAATAGGGGAGGGGATGACCACACCTATAAGTGAGAGGAAGGGGGAGACAGTGGGGTGAGGGGTTCACCTATGGGGGGACGGGGTGATACCAGGGTACAAAGGATTTCAGCAGGGGGGGGGGGACGCTATCTGGGGGGGAGGGGTTCACATGCCACTTGTTCAGGTCTCAGTGAGACAGACAGAGTACACATCCAAAATTAGTTGCAGATACAAAATAAGGAGTTAATGTAACAGAATAGCAATATTTCCAGTTCCATCAGCTGGGACAAAGGACCTCCTAAGACGCTCAGTCCGAGAATGTAGCGTGTTGAGCCGCCCGCTACGGAGGCTGCTGGACTGTCCTGCCAGGACATGGTGGAGGGGGTGGTTGATATTGCTCATGATGGCCAAGAGCTTGCCCCGCATCCGCTTCTCCACCACAGTCCCCAGTGAGTCCAGGTTCTGGCCCTCCACTGAGCCCGCCTTTCTGACCAGGCTCTCGTCAGGTCCCTGTACTCCCCCTCCTGCTCCTCCCTCACACACGCCACTATAGCCGTGTCGTCAGAATATTTCTGGACGTGACAGGACTCAGAGTTATAGGTGAAGACGTGTAGAGGGTGAACAGGAACGGAGCCAGCACAGTCCCCTGCGGAGCCCCAGTGCTGCTCACAACTGTGTCAGAGGCACAGCTCCCCAGTCTGACAATATTATTATGGACATGAACAAATTGATGACGATCAGAAAGGTAAGACTTTAACCAGGATAGGGCACAGCCTTTGATGCCAACATGATGTTCAAATCCCTGTAATAGGATATGATGACCTATAGTGTCGAAAGCGGCACTAAGGTCTAAAATAACTAGTATTGAGGTGCGCCCATGATCGGATGCGATTGATAGGTAATTCAGGACTTTGACTAAGGCTGTTTCAATTCAATTCAATTTTATTTATATAGCGCCATAACAATACAATTGTCTCTAGGCGCTTTACAGAGCCCAGAGCCCAGAGCTCAGTGCTGTAATGGGCTCTAAAGCCAGATTGGATTGGTCTTTGCTTAGCTATTATTTTTTCAAGAATTTTTGACAAGAAAGGGAGGTTAGATATGGGTCTATAGTTAGCTAGATAATCAGGTTCAAGGTTAGGTTTTTTGAGAGATGGTTTGATCATTGCTATGATTGAATGATTGTGAAACGTATCCTACATACATACACACACACACATATATAAACATACACACACACACACACACATATAAACATACACACACACACACTTATAAAAACAATGCCAGATACAAACATACACACACACATATATAAACATACACACACACACACATATAAACATACACACACACACACATATAAACATGCACACACACACACAAATAAACATACACACACACACATATAAACATGCACACACACACACATATATAAACATGCACACACACACACACACACATATAAACATGCACACACACACACATATAAACATGCACACACACACACACACACACACACACACACACATATAAAAACAATGCCAGATACAAACATACACACACACACATATAAACATGCACACACACACATATAAACATGCACACACACACATATATAAACATGCACACACACACACACACATATAAACATGCACACACACACACAAACACACACACACACACACACACACATATAAAAACAATGCCAGATACAAACATACACACACACACACACATATAAACATACACAGACACACACATATAAACATACACACACACACATATAAACATGCACACACACACACATATAAACATACACACACACACACACACATATATAATAACAATGCCAAATTGCTGTGTACAAGGACACACTGGGGCGTCATTATTACAGCATTACTCCAAATGTAAATACATGAATACATGAATACAATGACAATAAAGGCTTTTCTATTTCTATTCTATTCTATTATGCTTCAGTACAAACAAACAGAGGCGGCATAATGAGGGCTGATCGTTTCACTGAGCCACACCCACACCTCAGGACCTCATGACACACACACACACACACACACACACACTCACACTCACACTCTCACACACACACACACACACACACACACACACACACACACACACACACACACACACACACACACACACACAACCACACCTCAGGACCCAGCCTATCACACACACTCACACACACACTCACACACACACACACACACACACACACACCTCAGGACCCAGCCTATCACACCACACTCACACACACACACACACACACACACACACACA
>NC_045152.1:17323466-17333466 GCF_900700415.2 Clupea harengus
AGTCAGGTGTGTGTTAGTCAGGTGTGTGTGTGGGTCAGGTGTGTGTGTGTGTTAGACAGGAGTGTGTTAGTCAGGAGTGTGTTAGTCAGGAGTGTGTGTGTGTTAGTCAGGTGTGTGTGTGTGTTAGTCAGGTGTGTGTGTGTTAGTCAGGTGTGTGTGTGTGTGTATATTATTCAGGTGTGTGTTAGTCAGGAGTGTGTGTGTTAGTCAGGTGTGTGTGTGTTAGTCAGGAGTGTGTTAGTCAGGAGTGTGTTAGTCAGGTGTGTGTGTGTATGTTATTCAGGAATGTGTTAGTCACAGGGATTAAAGTATTCCGGCACCGTGCCGGATTTCCGGCGTGCGGCGTTTGGCTGCGGAAAAAAATCTTAAATGAAAAAAATAAAAAAAACACGTCTCGATATCATCACCATCACTTTCGAGTTTATCTGCCAATGAAATGAAAGGAGCACAACTCTCCCGCTCTCAAAATAACATTATTAGCCAATCAGAAGTAGATTGGGGCGGGTCTTTGGAAAATGTGCTTCAAACACCGACTTTTCTCTATCGCTCTGCCTAGCGTAGATGCCCGAGTAGAGAGACATCACACCAAAGGAGAGTAGGATGGAAAGTAAGTTCATGAAAATAAATGGCGCTGGGCATGGATAAAAGAGATGGGAAGGGAAGGACAGTAAGCCTTTTGGTAGCTGGTGTAAGAAGTTAAGAGAAGCAGGTGCTTGCTTCTGTACTTTGTGCTCGAGAAAGCTAATATATTCAACTAGCTCTCCAACACACAACGCCTTTACCGGGAGCAACATCCTCAGCTGATGTACCGGCATCAATAACACGTCACGTGTGTTTGACTAAACTGTCAATATCCAATCATCATGCCGCTATTTTAACACACACGGCATAACACCAGAGTTTAAAAGACGTATTTTGGAAAAGCTAAAAAAAAAAACGGCATGTTTTCCTTAAATTTCGATGAAGCCACCAACAAGTACATGGACAAAGTCCTGTTTTGTATTTATTTCCCAACATTAGTTACCAGTTCTTGTAACATTTTAATGTTTTGTTTATTATTTATTTTATTCAATTCAATTCAATTCAATTCAATTTTATTTATATAGCGCCATAACAATACAATTGTCTCTAGGCGCTTTACAGAGCCCAGAGCCTGAAACCCCCTTAGTGCAAGCACAATGGCAACACGGGCAAGAAAAAACTCCCTGTTAGTCAGGAAGGAACCTTAAGCAGAACCACGGCACATAAGGGGGAACCCATCTGCTTGAGGTTGGCCGGGTGTAGATAGGAAGGGGGGAAGGGGGGAGGGTTGTGTGGCAGAAGGGGAAGGGAAACAACAGGTGTTGTACATAGCCTGCATTTGGTAGATGTACATAATATGTATACAGACATCCAGTGGTAAATACATGATACAGACATGATAGGGTTACTATTACAGGGGTAAGGGGAGTAGGAACAGAGAAACATGTCGATGGTGGCAATAATATATATTGTATATAAATGCTAGCATAGGGTATGAGGTAGAGTAAGTGTACGGCAGTGCGGTGGCGGTGGGTGCAATTGGTCGAGGGTTTCTGCAGGTAGACCGGGTAGAGAGACTACAGCAGCGTCCCATGGCGAAGATAGTCTAGATTAGGAGAGAAAGAAAAAGAACAGATTGAGTGGGTTATTATAGGCATTAGCAATGTGATAAGAAAGGAGAGGGAGAGGGAGAGAGAGAGAGAGAGAGGCTGCCTGGCTGGGTGTATGGGGATTTTATTTAGTATTTAGTTGGCTGGTGACAGTCGCAATACGCGCCGTGTGCTGTACCCGGGATCTTCCGCACTCCTTCACGGTACAACATACGCTGTCTGTAGCCCAGTTATGTTGATTAGGGGGGTATTGCATGTGTTTTAGATGTGTTTAGCTATTCTGGCATTTAGCATTTAGTTTGGTTTGGCATTTAGTTTGGTTTAGCATTAGTTATGTTTAGTTATGCTGCCATTTAGCAATTAGTTTGGTTTGGTACATATGGAGATTTTAGTCGTAAGCTTTGTTAGGGTTGCAGGGTACAACATGCGCTGTCTGTAGCCCAGTGATATACATTTTTTTTTTTTCTTATGTGTTCAGTTATGTCTAGTTATGCTTGCTGACTGGCCCAGCAGGTGATGGGTTTGTTGACACAATTACTTATGGCTATAGGATGCACTAAAGAGGAATGTCTTTAGTCTTGATTTGAATATAGGTAGGGTGTCTGCATCTCGGATGGAGGCAGGGAGATTGTTCCAGAGGAGGGGGGCTCGGTAGTTAAAGGCTCTGCCTCCTACTGTGGTTTTTGATATTCTTGGAATTACAAGGAGGCCTGCACTCTGGGAACGGAGCGGTCTTAGAGGGCAGTAGGGGACAACTAGTTCCTTAAGGTAGTTTGGAGCCAGGTCATTTAGGGCTTTGTATGTTAGCAGGAGTACTTTGAAATCAATTCTACTTTTGACAGGGAGCCAATGCAGAGAGGCAAGTACAGGTGAGATGTGCTCATATTTTTAATTTTTTTAGTTCTGGTGAGTGTTTTATTGATATTTTATTGATATATTTTCTATTAATTTCCTAGTATTTGATTTACGATTATTTCTTTTGAACAAAGTAATTATGGAAATGTTGCAATATAAAACTACATTATTATCTACAGTTCACTGTTGCACTTTAACAGTTTAAAAAGTAAATCGCTGTCCTTTTTCATATATCCTCAATTAAATGGTTGCAAATCAAATCTTCCACTGACATACCCTTATTACATGTCACCTTGTGATTGTAGTCAAAGTCAAAGTCAAAGTAGCTTTATTGTCAATTACTTTGCATGTTAAGACATACAAAGGAATCGAAAAAACGTTTCCCACTCTGCCACGGTGAAACATATAAAGTGCACACGCACAACAACAGATAAGATATGACATGTCCTACATATAGATATACTGTACATATAGATATAGTTATAAACATACAGATACATGTACAGCAGCATAAGTTTACTTTAAAGTGAGGTTATGGTAGTGCAAAACAAGGCAGCAAAAAAGACATCCTGTGAGATGTATTTGTTACATTGGCAATGCAAGTATAACAGTAAGTGGTTATGGTAAACATAAGTGATAAAAGTGCAAGAGACAGTTTTGTTGCAGAGTCCTGAGTGATTTTTTGTAACCTTTCAAGGACAAAGCTTAGCAGCTAAAATTGATATCAAAAGAAATCGTAAATGCTACATGTGTTAGTACCATATTGTAGTGAGGTGGAGTACTATTGCTGACCTTTCTTGGGATTGCAGTTTCAAAAGTCTCACCATAATCTACAATCATTAATTTCTAAATGTTTTTTTTTTTTTTTGACCCTGCGAATGTGTCCATGCCACGGGACGACACCCCCCCTCCCACACACAAAAAAAAGTTCAGGCTCAGGATTTTTTTTTGCTTTAACCCCTGTAGTCAGGTGTGTGTGTGTATATTATTCAGGAGTGTGTTAGTCAGGTGTGTGTGTGTTAGTCAGGTGTGTGTGTGTTAGACAGGTGTGTGTGTGTGGGTCAGGAGTGTGTTAGTCAGGTGTGTGTGTGTTAGTCAGGTGTGTGTGTGGGTCAGGTGTGTGTGTGTGTTAGACAGGTGTGTGTGTGTTAGTCAGGAGTGTGTGTGTGTTAGACAGGTGTGTGTGTGTTAGTCAGGTGTGTGTTAGTCAGGAGTGTGTGTGTGTATTATTCAGGTGTGTGTGTGTGTGTGTTAGTCAGGAGTAGTGTTGCACGATGTACCGGTACTAGAAAAGTACCGCGGTACCCTTACGTTAAAAACGATACGATTTTGCATATTTTTGGTACCGGTACTTCATTAAAAAAGCACGCAATCAGAGCGCACTCACTGTTCCGCTCCCTGTCAGGCTGCCTGCACGCATTGACTGCAAGGGCGGGGCTGCCCAGCTCTCACATGCAAATACTTTGGGTACGAAGCAGACACCGAAGGAAAACCCATCGACACACACAGACCCTTCAAATCCACTCAGGCAAAGGGAGGGAACACGTTGAATATGGCTAAGCACCTATCAGACAGACATCCCGAACTTTTCAGAAAGTTCAAAGAACGACAGGTTAGCAAATGTGATTATAAACATGAACACCCCCAAGCTCACCCATATACAGCCTAATACGAGTAGCCTTAGCCTAGTTTAGCTAGGGTGACCAGACGTCCTCTTTTACCCGGACACATTTAGGTCTCGAAAAAGAGGACGTCTGCTTTGTCTTGTGTTGCAATTGCTTGATGTTTGACTGTGTTAGGAAAGTTGTTGACTTGCTAGTTTGTCATAAACAAAGTAAGGCCGCGTTCACATTTGACTTCTTTTTTTAGAAAAAAGCGCTGCCTTCAGCGCCTTTTCAGCGCCTTTTCAGCGCCTTTTGAGCGCCTTTTGGGCGCTTCTGAATTCATGGATACTAGGGATGCACCGATACCGATACCAGTATCGGTATCGGTGCCGATACTTCGTTAAAATACTCGTACTCGGACTCGTTGTTGAATTGCCGATACCAAGCACCGATACCACTCATCAGTATTTCACTGCATCAAACTGGCCGGGCTATGCTGACACAAAATGTGATTTATTGTCCTACCTGTCCTACCATTCTCTGCCAGACTAGTAAGTAGCTTATTTGCCGTCTTGTGTTGCATTTGCTTGATGTTTGACTGTGTTAGGAAAGTTTGTCATAGTGTCACACTGTGCCACATAGGTTAAGTGATTGTTTGTGTACTTGAGCAGGAGATTCTTCTGATCCTTTTGTAACTGAAATGTGCTCTTGTGCTAATCCAGTAATAGTTCTGTTCACTTTTTGTTAAGCAGACTGTGTTGTTAACTATGCAGCAAATGTAATTGCCTTTATCTGGTTATATTTGCATTTTGTCTAATGTGATGATATTGTCTGTTTGAAGGCTTTTTTTGTGTGTTAAAACCAGAAAGCTCTGTTTATTTTTGGCTTGGGATAGCCTTCTGTTAATTTTGTACTATAGGCTTGACATAATCTGCAGAGGATAAAATAAAATCTGCCTCCAAATGAATTGCACTTTCATGGAGACCAAATCTAAGAAGTATCGGTATCGGTACTCGGTATCGGCAAGTACACAAATAAAAATACTCGTACTCGTATCGGTTTGTAAAAAAGTGGTATCGTGCATCCCTAATGGATACCATGTGACGTCACTGTGTTTAGGCGTCGCCATATTTGTGTCCGACACAGACACATTACGGTCACAACCTATGGTCACAACCCACAGAAAGTTCAAAACGCTAGGGGATATGTTGTGCTGTTGAATGCGCCAACCCAGATATACAATTGTATTCTATTCCTAAAGATTTAGGGAATGACTGACCTGTTAAGTGAAATGCAGCACGTTGATACAATTGTGAATAATTGCTGTGTCTTAGCACTCTACTGAGCAAGCTTGAGTGCTAATAGCTAGCGAGCTGTTTAGCCCTTTAGCTAGGGCTTTAGCTACAACTCGTTAGCCCATATTGGCACTCTTGCCTGCTCAGGAGAGTTTCTGTACTCTTGAAATCTCCGGTTTATGGGGATGGATTATGTACAAGATATATGTAAATGTCGGGAAAAGAAAGTTGGGGCAGATGCTTTGCAAAATCACAGAGGAATTGCTAATCACTAACGGCTAGTAGCATGCTAACATTAGCTAGGTAGCTCAGACACCTCGCAAATCCTCTTACACGTAGTTTTCAGTTACAATAATGTGGTTTTTATATTGTACGGTGTCTATTTCTCGGTAACTTTCTAAAAATCTAAGCAAAAAAAAGTAAAACTAAAAACTTCTAGGTACAAATACGATGAACTACGGAGTTTGGTCCGCCATTTTTTTTAAACTAAGGCAGTAGGTTACTAGGGAAGGTACGCTGGTACCTACTCTCCTCGTCCTGATTGGTCAGCTGTCAAAAAGGCGCTTGACGTCACCCAGCGCTTTTCTGAAAAGTTGAGAAAATTGATCTCAAAAAGGTGTCGGGAGTTGCGCTGTAACGTAAGCAACACTTTCACTGTAGCTAGCTAGAGAGCACGTGTATCATAACCAGAAGTCTGTTGGTTTATAGTCTGTCAAATTAGTTCTAGTTATTGGTCTTCGTTAGCATACAAAGTTAGTCTTCTCTTATTAGCCTAGTTAGTACATCTGATTAGAGCTAGCAACAATGAATTGCAGATTAAGGGGTCCCCTATCTCAGTGTTAATTTTGGCAGCTATTTTAGATTTAGTCTTAGTCTTAAGACGAAAATGCATATTAGTTTTAGTCACATTTAGTCATTTTTATCCTTCTTAGTTTCAGTCTAGTTCTAGTCGCATTTAAAAGTCCATATTATAGCCACATTAAACTCCTTTCCTTCCCTTCTCAGGCCCAGGGACCCCCTGTGTTGTGTCTACAACTGCATAATAGTCAAGCTGGCAGTACTTAAATTGTGGATGCAATTAGTCTCTAAGATACAGATCTCTTAGTATATGCCTACAGCTGAATTCCAATTAATTAAATGTAAATAATCATTTTAAGGCAATACTTAATTAACAGAATTATCATTCAAATATAAGAGAATATCAAGTCTAGATTTTCAAATGATGTGATAGCACATTACAACTACTATGCCTACCTGGCCTTCGAGTTAAATCAACCACATATCCTCCATATGAATTGCTGTGCAATCTGATAACCAACAGATTTAGCTAGGCGGATAGTTTTGACAGTTGAAAGTGGTGCCACATATTCATTTATTTTTTCTTCATTAATGTCATGCGTGGCCTGTCCTATAGTCCATTCTGCAATGAGTTTACTAGCTAGCTATTGATAGCTAGTATAACTTAGCTAGGATATGCTACCTCATAGTTAGCTAAAGTTAGCTAGCTAAAAGTTTGCCAAGGCTAACGGGAGGCTTAAATCGAAAATTACTACTAGCTATCCAAGCTGACACAACCTATACACTCGACTGCCCCTATGAAGTTAACTTAACGTTGGCTAACATATTCTAATAACTAGTTATCATTGACAATTACTAGCTAAGTTACCAAACTCCTTTCTTGTCTTAAATTGAGCAGTTGCTGGTGTGAGCTACAGTATGGGAGCTAGCAAAGCCATTTCTAGCTCTGCTTCACAATATTGCTGCCTAGTGTTATAAGTTAATGTAATACATAAATGTTAATGAAGTATCAGACATAAACAGGATACAACACACCAGTAACCAATTAAGCAATAAGGTACGAGAGGCAGTACTGTATCGTCAATAATGTACTGTTCAAGGGTGTTGTTAGGCCCGACGCGAAGCGGAGGGCCGGCAAACCCTTGCACAGTACATTATTGACGATACAGTACTGCCTCGAGTACCTTATTGCTTTTATAATACGGTTGCCAGCAACATTATAAATAGTAACTAAATAGTAAGCTGCCTTTCAGCACAAAATAGTTGTAATAGCCACCAAACGTTGTGTATCGCATTTCAGTAGCCTAGACTCTAGACAAAATAGTCCCCGAATGTGTGGCTGTTGCTATGCAACAGACAAACAGCATTGGGAACATCACGTTTGTTAGCCTATACTCTCCTGAGCAAGCTAAAGTGTTAATAGCTAGCGAGCTGTTAACGGTCACTACCCACAGAAAGTTCGAAATGCCCGGGATATGTTGATGGATGCGACAGTCGCCAGATAATATACAATGTATACAATCGTGAATAATTGCTGTGTCTTATTAGAGTTAAACTCTCCTGAGCAAGCTAGAGTGCTAATAACTAGCGAGCTGTTTAGCCCTTTGGGTTCTGGCTACAACTCGTTAGCCCATATTGGCACTCTTGCTTGCTCAGGAACGGTTAGCTTTAATAAGATCCAGGATACACGTCCTGTGATCTCATACATATTGTTTTTGTCTCCAAATGCCATATCTTGGTGTCGTTCACCCATCCTGCAACTGCATATTGAAAGGCATCTCTACTCTTGAAATATCCGGTGTATGGGGATGGATTATGTACAAGATAAATGTAAATGTCGGGAAAAGAAAGTTGGGGCAGATGCTTTGCAAAAACACAGAGGAATTGCTAATCGCTAACGGCTAGTAGCATGCTAACCTTTGATAGATTGCTCATACACCTCGCAAATCCTCTTAGACGTATTTTTCAGTTACAATAATTGTTTTTTTATATTGTACAGTGTCTATTTCTCGGTAACTTTCTAAAAATCTAAGCAAAAAAAAGTAAAACTTAAAACTTTTAGGTACAAATACGATGATCTACGGAGATTTGGTCCGCCATTTTTTTTCTATCTAAGGTAGTATATTTTGAGTGCGCACTGATATGGAACGCTCAGGTAAATGTAAACAGCTGTACAGTACATTATGGCTCAATACAGTACACCCCGTGACCTCCTTTCAACCAATCAGAATGCTTGATTTCATCTACCCGTATTATAATTGATATTATGTGTTAATATACCGAAAATGTCAGTAAATCGAGGTGGTGCTGCTGTCTGTCCCGTCGAAAACCATTCAAACAGGTTGCCAGCAGTGGGTTTTTTGCGAGCTACTCACCTATACCAAGTGATCACATGTCGGCGAGATCATCGTAACTCTCTATTTATATGGCTCTGGCCCATTGGTTGGGAATCGTCGCTCTCATTTGCATGAAGTTAAGCGCGTCATCTTGCTATGTTCACATCCTGCAGTCGCGACCCTGTCACTTGTTTCCATATGAAATATATGGTATGCTTCACTACTTCGCGCAGTTGTTCGGTGTATTGACAACAGCCCGTCACTCGCGCACTGTGCTCGTAAATTATTTTTCAAGTTCGCACATACCTATTTTTAGGCGCAAATGCGAGTGAAATACTCGCACTGTAGAGCCCTGCCCAACCCACATAGCTTTAGTTTTTTTCCCACCTCAAACACACATCTGTAAAATTATGTAATTCATACTTATGGAAATAACTATATAGTCAGATACGGACAATAGGTCTACATAGCCGTGTATAGTCAATGCTATGATGTCACCATGTAGTTTTCATTAATATCTTGCTGTGGGCTAATACTAATATGAATGCCATTTGTTAAGTGTTCAAAAAGCTGGGCAGGAACAAGCTGGTAAAAAAGGGAACCTTACAGATGTTTTGTTTGTTACTATCATAGATAAATATACCAGTATCGTATCGTATTTGTGGTATCGTATCGTAAGTATCGGGTATCGTGATATTTTGGCAGGTATAGTATCGAAGTCATAATTTTGATATCGTGACAACCCTAGTCAGGAGTGTGTGTGTGGGTCAGGTGTGTGTTAGTCAGGAGTGTGTGTGGGTCAGGTGTGTGTGTGTGTTAGACAGGTGTGTGTGTGTTAGTCAGGTGTGTGTTAGTCAGGTGTGTGTGTGTGTTAGACAGGTGTGTGTGTGTTAGTCAGGAGTGTTAGTCAGGAGTGTGTGTGTGGGTCAGGTGTGTGTTAGTCAGGAGTGTGTGTGGGTCAGGTGTGTGTGTGTGTTAGACAGGTGTGTGTGTGTTAGTCAGGTGTGTGTTAGTCAGGTGTGTGTGTGTGTTAGACAGGTGTGTGTGTGTTAGTCAGGAGTGTGTGTGTGGGTCAGGTGTGTGTTAGTCAGGAGTGTGTGTTTGGTCAGGTGTGTGTTAGTCAGGAGTGTGTTAGACCAACGCAGCTTGTGAATGGGTGATGAAACCAGGAGCAGAATAAATGGGTGAAATAGCAAATAAATATATTCAAATTGATAAACACAAATAAATATATTCAAATTGATAAATACAAATAAATATATTCAAATTGATAAATACAAATAAATATATTCAAATTGATAAAAGCATAGTTCTGTAAATCATGTAAAGACGAACTAAAACACATGACTGTCGTCCCCCCCCCAACCCAAAATGACACACACACTCACACACACACACACACACACACACCCTCCCTCTCTCTACCCCAGCTGGTGCTGGCCAACTCAATCTTGCCTTGACAGAAGCTAGCAATTTACAGA
>NC_045152.1:17345966-17408466 GCF_900700415.2 Clupea harengus
TAGATCCTTGAAGTGGTTGATCCATATATCCCCATCTTGAATGGCTAGATCATTATTTGTATTATTATTTTGTTGTCCTCCAGTGGTCCCAGAAACTGTTTGAATTTATGGACTCTTCAATTAGGTTGATTTGGTTTTTGAGGTGGTGCTCCTTCTTAAATCTCAGTGTTTGTTTATATTCTTTGACTGTGTCTCCATATTGAATACGTAGGTCCTGATTATCTGGATCCCTGTGCTTTTGGTTGGATAATTGTCTTAGTTTTTTCCTCATGGATTTGCATTCTGAGTCAAACCATTTTTCTTGCTTTCTTTTTTTTGGGTTTGGTTTTTGTAGAGGTAAGCTCGATTGTTGTGCCACATAATGAAAGATATTGGTGATGTGCTTTGTGGCTAGGTTTACTCCCTCTTTCCTGCTGGGATATGCATGGGCCAGGAAAGAGTTTAGGTGTTCTTGGGTTTCATGGCTGCTCATAGCCTCTTGATATGCAGGTAGTCTGCTTTGCATCCATCTAAGTTAGTTGTTATATTATATAATTTACTGGAGTTGGGGCATGGTTGTTTAGAGTGGGGTCTTTTAAGGTAAATTTTGATCTGATTATGGTCTGAAAAGGGGGTTTGTTGCTTCACTGTGAATGCTCTGAGAGAGAATGGGTCCAAATCTGTAATTGCATAATCTACTGTGCTACTGCCAAGAGAGGAACTGTAGGTGTAGCGGCCAAAGGAGTCCCCTCTTATTCGACCATTGGCTATGTATAGACTGAGGGATCGGCAGAGCTGCAGCAGTTCTTTCCCATTTCTATTTGTTATTTTGTCGTAATTATTCCTTACGGGAAGAGTTAGGCTGGTGTTAGTTTTGTTATTCATGTATTTGTCTCCGTTTGTGCTAGTAGTGTCTGATTCTTCAGCTGTGCGGGCATTCAGATCACCAACGATTAGGATATTTCCCTGGGTTTGGAAGTGGGTGATGTCTCCCTCTAAGTCAGAAAAGGTTTGATCCTTAAAGTAAGGAGATTCAGCTGGAGGGATGTAGATTGCACAAATGAATATGTTTTGGGTATTAGGGGTCAGGTCTTTTTTTTAACTTAAGCCATACATAATTATCACCTTCTTTAACTAGTTCAATAGAGTTTGTATATTTGACTTCATACCATATGAGTATTCCCCCTCTCTCTCTCTCTCTATCTCTCTGTCTCTCTCTCTATCTCTCTCTCAGTCTCTCTCTCTCTCTCTTTCTCTCTGTCTCTCTCTCTCTCTCTCAATCTATCTCTCTCTCTCTCAGTCTCTCTCTCTCTCCCTCAGTCTCTCTCTCTCTCTCTCATCTCTCTCTCATCTCTCTCTCTCTCTCCCTCTCTCTCTCATCTCTCTCTCTCAGTCTCTCAGTCTCTCTCTCTCCCCCTCAGTCTCTCTCTCTCTCTCCTTCAGTCTCTCAGTCCACCTCCCCTTACACCACCTCCCCTTACACCTCCTCTCTCCTCCCCTACACCTCCTCTCTCCTCCCCTTACACCACCTCCCCTTAAAGCACCACAGCACCTCTCTCTGTGCCACGTCTCATTTTGACTCTTCATATTGCACCTCGACTGTCCATCATTTCAGTCTGTCTGAAAGGTTTTGTGTGTTTGTGTGTGTGTGTGTGAGTGTGAGTGTGAGTGTGTGTGTGTGTGTGTTTGTGTGTTTGTGTGGAGAGATGCTGTAGATTGTAGACGCAAGTTCATTAATTGGTAGTGATGAGATGTATCTGGGTGTGTGTGGGATGATCAATTCCCTGTCCAAGCGTCATTGAGCAAGACACTGAACCCCTAATTGCTCCTGATGTGCAGTGTGCCATCAGTGTAAATGTAAAAATGTGTATACATCCTTGTAAGTCGCTTTGGATAAAAGCGTCTGCTAAATGTAAAATGTAAATGATGTGTGTTCAGCTTGTGTCTCTCTGTCTCCCCCTACAGGATGTGAGGTGTAGCAGCAGGCAGCAGCAGTCATGAGCTGGAGTTTCCTGACGTATCTGAGTGTGTGTGTGTGGGATGATGTGTGTGTTCAGCTTGTGTCTCTCTGTCTCCCCCTGCAGGCCTTGAGGTGTAGCAGCAGCAGGCAGCAGCAGTCATGAGCTGGAGTTTCCTGACGTATCTGAGTGTGTGTGTGTGGGAATGGATTGTGTGTTGTTCAGCTTGTGTCCTCTGTCTCCCCCTGCAGGCCGTGAGGTGTAGCAGCAGGCAGCAGCAGCAGTCATGAGCTGGAGTTTCCTGACCCGGCTGCTGGAGGAGATCCATAACCACTCGACGTTCGTGGGGAAGATCTGGCTGACCGTGCTCATCGTGTTCCGGATCGTTCTGACGGCGGTCGGGGGCGAGAGCATCTACTACGACGAGCAGAGCAAGTTCGTGTGCAACTCGCTGCAGCCGGGGTGCGAGAACGTGTGTTACGACGCCTTCGCCCCGCTCTCGCACGTCCGCTTCTGGGTCTTCCAGATCATTCTGGTGGCCGCGCTCCCTCCCTCATGTACCTGGGCTTCTCCGCAGCCAATAGGATCGCTCGTCTGGAAGAGGGGCGGAGCTCGAGCAGGAAGCAGCGTAAGCTGTGCAGCGGTGGGCGGCGGCCTCAGCGGGGCCTAGAGGAGGCGGAGGAAGACCAGGAGGAGGAGCCAATGATTTGTGAGACGCTGGAGGAGGAGGAGGAAGAGGAGGAGACCGGCAGCGCGGGGCGGGCAAAGGCGACGCGGCACGACGGGCGCCGGCGTATTCTGCAGGGACGGACTGATGCGCGTGTACGTGCTGCAGCTGCTGACGCGGGCGGCGCTGGAGCTGGCCTTCCTCCTGGGCCAGTACGCCCTCTACGGGCTGGTGGTGCCCGCGCGCTACGTCTGCTCCGGCCCGCCCTGCCCCCACAGCGTGGACTGCTTCGTGTCGCGGCCCACGGAGAAGACCATCTTCCTCTTCGTCATGTACGGCGTGTCGCTGCTGTGCCTGGCGCTCACCCTGTGGGAGGTGCTGCACCTGGGCCTTGGCTCCATCCTGGACATCCTGCACGTGAGGCGCCGCCATCGTCATCGCCCGCCGCCACCCGACCACGCCATGCCCCTCGGCCCTCTGGGAGGGGGCGTGCCTGTTAGCGAGGCGGGAGGTGGTGGGGGTGGGGAGGGATACGGCAGCTACCCCTTCTGGAGCTCCGCCGCCCCCCTGCCCCCCCCCGGCTATAGCCTGAAGCCGGAGCAGCTGCCAATCAGTGAGCTGAACAGCCAGGCCAAGATGGCGGCGAGGCAGAACAGAGCCAACCTCGCGCAGGAGGAGCAGTACGGGGGAGGGGGAGGGGCTGCGCAGGACGCAAGGGGAGGAGGGGCCAGGAGAGACAGGAAGAAGGAGCGAGGGGGCGGGGGCAAGCATGGGGGGGGCGGGGCGACAGAGGCAGCAGCAGCAGCAGCAGCCGATCAGATGAGGGAAAACCATCAGTGTGGATCTGAGGCCAAGCTAATCTTAAGATCCTCTATGTGAATCTGAGGAGATGCTAATGCTAACATCCTCTATGTGAAATCTGAGGAGATGCTAATGCTAACATCCTCTATGTGAATCTGAGGAGATGCTAATGCTAACATCCTCTATGTGGATCTGTGGCAAAGCTAATGCTAACACTCTCTATGTGGATCTGAGGAGATGCTAATGCTAACGCTCTCTATGTGGATCTAGGGCAATGCTACCACTGACTTGTTCTGCATGGATCTAAAACTGGTCTAAGGCTGACATCTTTATTGTTGATGACAAACCACAGTAATGACAACATCCTCTATGTGAATCTGAGGAGATGCTAATGCTAACACTCATGTGGATCTGAGACAATGCTAACGCTACATCCTCTATGTGAATCTGAGGAGATGCTACCGCTAACATCCTCTATGTGAATCTGAGGAGATGCTAATGCTAACACTCATGTGGATCTGAGACAATGCTAACGCTAACATCCTCTGTGTGGGTCTGAGTCAGTGTGAACACATCTTCCGTGATAAGCAAACATTTGCTCTCTCGTCGTGCTTCTGACATCCCCAGCTTCGAACTCACAGAACAGCACGCCAATGCCACACACACACACACACACACACACACACACTAACGATGTATATGACATACTAATGCTTTTTCCATCTCTGAGGATGAGATGCCACGTTATCTCTGAAAGAGAGCGTCTGAAATCATGCCAATGCCCTTAGCTGTGGATCACACACTATGCTAACACCGCCGGTGTGCATCTCATGCTATGCTAATGCTAATGCTAACTCCAGCATTGTGGATGTGAAGTGACGGTGCCCGAGGTGTAATACTGTTCCACATATGCTGCAGAGGTGCTACAGACGGACAGCTCACACACAAACACTTTCACATTGACAGACAACCCCTTGCCCCACACACACCCCCTTTTCCCTCAAACACGTGTACACACACTCACACACACTCACAAATACATACCCTTTTAATAATATACACATACACATATACCTATTCTCACATAATCAGAAGCAAACACTTTCACACACACAAGTACAATGTGTTGTTTTGCAGACCCTTTTGAGTATGTCCATGCTGCATACAGTTTGGCCTGCAGGGGGCGCTGTTACTCCTGTTTCCAGGTCATCATAAAGAACTCTTTTACTGGACACAGTTTTGACCAGCAGTTCCACCGGTTCGTTCAGCTGTTCTCTTGTACTTTGCCTGTGCCAAAACTGCTGAACTGTGCACAGGATGTGTTTGTGTGTGCACATACTCACACATACATCAGTGTGTGTTGCCAGGGATGGCAAGTTCTTTGGTTGTTTTTTTAATAAATATATGGAGGTGTTTTTTTTTTATAAATATATGGAGGTGGGTAATTTTGTACGATATGTTCAGTTGCATGTTGAAATCTTTGTTAAGAAATTAAGCAATAAATAATCCGTTTCGGAGAACACTGTGGTGTCTTTGCCATTGATGATAAATGCAAACCATTTTAATGTCGAGGGTCGCTACGCTTGTCCCATTTGACACTCCGTAGTTTATGCAGTGTCTCGGATGTAGAGTGGAGGGTAGTTTGAAAGAAGAAAGGCTGGAAGTTTTGCGGGAATTTGCAGACGCAGTTGATTACGGTGGTGCAGAAACTGTAGCAATGTACTAACAGCCTGCCTATAACCCCCCCTGTGCTGGTAAGGTAGTTGTTTACAAGCTTATATTCGTACGACGATTAATTTAGGAACTTAATTAACAGATAGCTTTTGGCAGCGGGCTTTGCCTTAAGCTAGCTGACATTATTTAACTGACGTCGAGCGAGGTGACCTGCCCGCCGTATGTAAAAGCAACACATTTAGCGTTTAGTTATTCACCTAGATAACTTACTATTTAGTTTGTCTAGCGAACTAACTGCAGTAAGACTCGAAAAGGCAAGTTGATAAAGCCAACGTTACGCCATTAGGTCGGTGTTTGTTGGAATTTGCCTGTAATGTAAACTTGTTACCCACCTAACCTACGTTAGCCAAATTCGGCCTGTCTAAAGCTAACGCTACCTTATGTTTTTATTTTATATTATGTGCAACATGGCCAAATTGGTGTGACTCATGTCTTATGTGCAGCTTGTATGTTTTTGAGTCGGCAACAATGGTGGCTTTTGAACTGTAGCTCACAGCAAGGGGATCCTTTTAACAGCTTGGTAAAAACCAGACTGTCTGCTGCTATACGACACTGAAGGTGCTTCTGAAACACGGTGGCTCACATTAACGTGACCTCATACTACCCTGTAGTCCTCACTCAGTTGATTTGGGCTGTGCCTTGCTGTTCCTGTGCGTGACACGTAATGTTTGTTTCAGTTTAGCGCAGTTAATGGAGTAAGAAACTGGGTTACAAGCATAGACATATATTTATATATATATTTATATGTCTATGGGTACAAGTGCGGCGATGAAGAGGTCTGCGCGCGTGCACGAGCTGCTGGGCAGCCTGCCCTCCGGCGCGCGCCCTCTGGAAGGAAAGTCAGTGTATATGCACGCGGTGAAGAGGCGTCATTCCGCAGTCCTTACGGACGTCATCACGCAGCTGGGAGGGGTGAGTGATGGGGGTGGTGTTCTGCCATTTCCAATGTTGACTAGTCTTTTGGGTTTAAAGCTTTTAAGATTTTTCTTTGGTCTTCAGTCTGTTGTATTTATATATAGTGATTTATTGTTGCTGTTGTCACAGGTTGATAGGTGTGTGTGTGTGTGTGTGTCTGACCTATCACTCTTATCATTCTGCTGAGCTTTGAGGTTTTTTTTAACAGTGATGTCAGCTGTGTGTGTGTGTGTGGTTCAACATGACACTGTTGATGGCCTCCAGGCCAGTGTGTGTAAGAAAAGGAATTCTAGCCCCCCCCCCCCCCCCCCCAATCTCACACTTGACTGATAAAGCATTGAATATGTTCTACTCTAAGCACAAGTTCATGGAGTGTGTGTGTGTGTGTGTGTGTATATATCAGAGTGTTGAAGCGTTCTTGAACAGAGATGTCGTGTGTGTGTGTGTGTGTGTGTGTGTGTGTGTGTATGTATATGTGTGTGTATATATATCAGAGTGTTGAAGCGTTCTTGAACAGAGATGTCGTGTGTGTGTGTGTGTGTGTGTGTGTGTGTATGTATATGTGTGTGTATATATATCAGAGTGTTGAAGCGTTCTTGAATAGAGATGTCATCTGTGTGTGTGTGTGTGTGTGTAGAGTGTTGAAGCGTTCTTGAACAGAGATGTCTGGTGTTTGGTGACGGGGCGTAGAGAGGGACAGAAGGACCCGCCCCCTGTGTCAGCGATGGGTGGAACCAAGCCATCGATGGGCGGAGCCAAGTCCTCGGTGGGTGGAGCCAAGCCGTGACCAAGGAGGATGGAAGCCTAACCCCGACACAACGCAGACATCCAGCCAGCCCCAACCTGGTGTGTGAGCACACACACACACACACACACACACACACACACACACACACACACACACATAGGGCCAATGATTTTCCGTTTAAAAAAAATGCATTTTCCGTTTCACATTTGGTGAATTCCGTTTTTCTTCCGTTTCAGCTCATTTTGTTCACCCTGAGGTATATTGATGGCTTAAAATGAGTGAATAATATGTGCCCTTCATAGATTGTTGTTTGCCAGCATTAACAGAACAGAAGACTAAACATGTTTTGTTTTAAATGCGATTGGGAAGACGAGCAAGTGAATGTGACTGAATGTGGCTTTAGCGGAGGTGTTTGGGTCAACCGTTAAAAAGGGGGGCGTGGCCGGAGCAGAGTTCAGCGCAGACGTGACATTTTCTCAGTGGTGTTGTTCTTTAATTAATGTTTGTTCATCGTTGCAATCGTTGTTGTGTTCATTTGAAAGAAATATAGCCTTGCAGCCCAAAATACAGGGGAATTTGGGCGATTTGTATGTACAAAATGATGTTTCCGTTTGAAAGTTGCAATTCCGTTTGAAAGGGTTCATTCCGCGAATTCCGTCCGTTTTCCGTTATCGCGGAAAATCATTGGCCCTACACACACACACACACACACACACACACACACACACAACTAAACAGGATAGAAGCCTAATCCAGACACCCAGCCCGCCTTGTTTGAAGCTTGTTTTCTAAAGTAGTGGGTGTGGTCAGGGAAACGAAGTGTTGCCCCCTAAACTGAACAGAATTTAAATTCAAGAGAAACGACATACACATACACTCACTCACTCATTCAGTCTCCTGTTGTGTGCTCCACGTGTGACACACATACACACACACACACACTCTCTCACTCACTCCTGATCCTGTTGTGTGTTACACGTGTGACACACATACAAACACACACACATATACATACACACACATACACACACACAGGGTAGGATATTTACATATTTTTTAGGGGGCAATTTTTGCCCCCACTGACTGAAATCCAGGGGCATTTAAAATAAAATTGGGGGCACTTTTTGAAACTTGTGAAATAACATTTAACTATGTTCAAAATAATAAACATACTTATTTAGGCTTAGAGTATATGGGGATTGTCATCAAAAGGCAATAATAAGACTATTAAGCAGTACTCTACAAATTCAAAGTGTTTTCTTAGATTTTTTTGAACAAAATACAAACATAAATCAGACAATCATATTCAATTGTATTCTTATTTCTTTGTGGTTATTTATTGTTATTATTACATTTTAACAATTAAAAGTTTTGTCTTTGTTTTTTCGAATAATAACTTATCATATTTATTGATTTTTTTTGTTACCTTTAAATCATATACCTACCATAGTACAGGAAATACAGATAGGACTAGGTAGCTAGCTTGCAAGCAAGCCTTTGTCGCTAACGCACCATCAGAGCTAGCTAACGTTAGCTAACTAACGTTTAACTAGCTGAAGTTTAACTAGCTAAACCGAACTAAATAATAAAAAAAATATATTATTACTAGTTATCATTCACCGTAGGCGATAGCGTGTTGCTTGGCGCCTGGTGACAAAAGGCCATGTATTTCTTTATATTATGTTTTCGCTCCCCTTGATGAAGTCAATGTGCCTGTGCTGGATTGACAACAATTTGGCAACTCGTTGTCCACAAATCCGACATGCCTTGAAATAAATTCGCGTCGTCGTCGTCATCCTCCACCCCAAGCCAATCTAGTTTCCATTTTTCGAATGAAAATTGTATCTTTTGGAACCTGAGATGGTGACGGAGACTGTGTTTGCTGATCCTCATTTCTCCTCACACTCACAGTCACAGGCATACCTGCAAACTAGTCGCTTTTCTGCGAAATTCGCCGTTTTCCTTATGAAATAGGTCACTTACGTGAATCGTGTAGATCCGAAGAGTTTTTTTTTAGGGGGGGGGGGGGCGTCTTGATACAATTTCCAATTCATAGTTGACGTCACGTGAAAACTATGAATGGACTGGACCTTCAGAAACAACGGGATTGCTACTTTCCCAATACTATATATTTGGTGGCACGCGAGTCATTTGGCCAATCACAATCAAGATAAACGACAGCATCATCATGGATAAAGGCAAATTTTCGCCGAAGACCTTCATTACTTTTGAGGTAAGTCTCGATATCTGCCAATTACGTAATATGCTCTGTATCTTAACATTGCTATAATATGCTGTGTAACTTAAACTTGATTTACTAAAATAATCTTACTTTAGCAAACGTTACGTGTATCGTGATCCGTTACCTTTTTCATGTTAAACGTGTTTATCTTTATTTATAATGGAAATCTTGTATGCTAGCTAGTATTCGCGATAGTGAATTGTGTGTTAACGTTAGCTAGGGAAGGTTATCTCCACTGCATCAGTATTGTTATCTGATATTAATGTATGCCGTTGTCGTAAGATATGAGAGAAATGAAAACAAACACGTAGTACTAATGAAACGACACACCTGTTTAATTGGTGATGCACCAAAGGCCGTGTTCACACTTGACTTCTTTTTTTTTTTAAAAAAGCGCTGCCTTCAGCGCCTTGTGAGCGCTTCAGCTCGATAATTCTGTAACCTTAATAACGGGAATCATACATTCTAGCGATACATTATTATCCGTTGGTTATTGACTACTTATTGTTAGCTAGCTCCTATAATGGCGAATAAAATACCATTACTTGCTTTAGCTTTGGCGTATGAGGCGTATGTTCGTATGTAACAGCCAAGGCGCAGTTTATGGGTGAAATCCTCTATAGGGATTCGCAGGGGGCGTTAGTAACTAAGGTAGTAGGTTACTAGGGAAGGTACACGCGAACCTACTCTCCTCGTCCTGATTGGTCAGCTGTCAGAAAGGCGATTCACGTCACCCAGCGCTTTTCTGAAAAGCTGAGAAAATTGAACTCAAAAAGGCGTCGGGCGCTGCGCTTTTTAAAAAGTTTTTCTTCCTTTTCTCATAGGGTTGCATCATGCAGGGCTCGAAATTGGCACCCGCCAATACAAAGTTCTAATATTTTGCCCGCGAATACAAAGCTCTAATATTTTGCCTGCGAATACAAAGTTCTAATATTTTGCCCGCGAATACGAAGTTTATAAAGTTCTAATATTTTGAGCCCTCTGTGTTTTTTCAATGCAGTTTTATGTCAGCTCAGAAAGACTAAATTGGTTCTACGCATGCGCTCAACCCAGTTTGTGAGGGATTGCGCAATCTGACATGAGGCACAGCTCGTCTCTGCCTCACCATCTCGCTGTCTCACGCAAATTCAGCGATTTTGATTATAAAAATGCTGGAAATGATTGGAATCATGCAGAAATTACATGTATAGCACAGATCAGTAAATAAATATTAATATTTATTTTATTTTATTTCATCATTATTAGTTTTTTTTTACTTTTCCCTATGACAGGTGATATTAAAATCATATGTAAAGGTTGTTTATGTCAAACAATGTCAGAGTAGGTCTGAAATGCCAGGTTTAGTTTTGGCTGGTAAAAAAATATGATGGCTGGTAATTTTTTGCATCTACCAGCCAAGTTAATTCCGAGCCCTGGTTGCATGTAAAAAAGGCGCTGGCAGTTGAAAAACAGAACTCAAGTGTCTACACGGCCTTAAATGAGTGAGGGAACCGCCTGCTCTGGCGGGAAAAGGAGCCCTGACCCAGCCGATAATATTTGGTCAATTCTTTTCCAGAATGAGAGAGCTTAAAGAGGAAGACGCTATTTATGTAGCACAGCTTGATTCAGGGCTGAGGTGCAGATGGAGCTGGGCCTGGCTAAAAATAGAGGTCAAGACTGAGGTGAAGGGAGTTCAGCACAGCTTCCCGCTGTCACAGTATTTTAAAAAAATTGATAAAGCGGGGTATTCAAAATGCAGCCTTTGCTTAAAGGAAATAAATTACTGCAACAAGGGCTCTCATGCTCTTTTGGCACACTGCCAAACAGAGGTGCATCGTCAAAAGGTGTGCACTGTAATGACTAGAGCCATATCCTTCCAGTCCCAACACAAAGTGCTCCCAAGGGGCCTGAAGCCATGAGAGAGCGAGTTAGGGTGCCTGTACCTACATTTCAGCGGGTTGCTAATGCAGAGGTGTGTATTAAATAGGCTTGTAGTTTTCTATGTCACTAAATCATAACTGTTTATAAACAGTGAAATAGTAGTTATGATTTAGTGTTGAAATAGGCTACTTGACATTTACTAATAGGCTAATGTCAGGCTACTTAGGAGTAGGCTACATTACCAGGACAAATTGTACGTGGTGTGTTTAGTCAATTTAGATTAAATGTATTGCAATTAGGCTACTCTCTAACAGCTGTACAATAGCAATGGAAGTTTGTGAATATTAAGCCATACAGTTACAGGGTATATAATTAATTATAATTAAAGGCAGGGTATTTGCAAAAGTTTTACTGATAAAATCTAATAATGCTTTCTCTGTCTAGGCGATGGTTCTCGCTACTCTTGCTGAACACTCACTCCCTTTCACCTTTGCACCAGTGATGGTGAACTTGGCCCAAGTGCTGGCCGAGGACAAAGTAGCTCTGAGTGGGCTCAAGCTGTCACGCACATCGGCAGTTTATAAAATGGTGCATGGGTTGGGATTCACATTTTCAGAGAGGATCTTCTGCAATACCCAGAAATATCCATTTTCTATCAACCTTGATGAAAGCACTACCAATGGGGATAGAAAAGTGCTTTCCATCCTGGTTAGCTATTTCAACCCAGACAGGAAGATGGTTGATGTGGGACACCTTGGATCTTTAGAGGTGTTGAAGGTAAACGCTCTCAAGCTTGAGAAGTTGCTGGAGAAGTTTTTTGAAGAGAACAACATCCCATGGTCCAATCTTGTCAGCATACTGATGGACTCCTGTGGTGTTATGCGAGGCAGTAAGCAGGGGTTGGAAACGAGAATACGCCAGAACCACTGCCCAAGCCTACTCGATATTGACGGTGATAGTTGCCACCACATCCACAATTCTGCAAAGGTTTTTGCAGCTTCTTTCAGCAACCATCTCGAAAAGCTTTTCAGTGACCTATACTGATCATCAATGGGCCACAGACCAGGTTAGAATTCAATTCAATTTCTTTTAGAGGTGTTTTTTAGTTCAGAATGATGCATGCAACTGACTGCAATGCGTGCCTCTACACTAATACACTAACAACCTAATTGTATCTTTACAGTAACTTACCTGCTGCTATACTTACCTTTTGGGAGAGTGTATTTTCTAGATGTATATTCTAGATCTACATGCATATTCTAATTTACATTCTAAAATTCTTGAATACGTACTGTCATATTTACCTGAGAGAAATCAAAGTGAATCCTTGTATCTTTCTTAAGCCCTTTAAAAAAAAAAAACTTTTGATTTTTCTCTCTCTCTTAGTTGGCATACCTCAGAGAGATATGCCAGTTCATGAGCATTCCTTATTCAGCTCCTAAAAGATTTGTTCATCATCGCTGGCTATCGGCTTATGATGTTGCCATTAGCACCCAGAGGCTGCTTCCTGCCTACAAGGTCCTATATTACGGCTTTATGGACAAGGAAGACAAGGCCCTCTACAAGGACCCCCTAAAGCAGCTCTTTGCTGACTACAACGTGAGCGAAAAAGTTCAGATACAGGTTCGGTACTTTCATGAGGACCTCAGAAAAAAAGGTAACTCATCGCAGTTGTTTCTCCTTGGTTCTGTGATTGCTTACCTGCACTATGGTAGCCAAAGGATTGTTAGTTTTTGTAAAGAGCTTTGTTATGCCTTTGATTTTTCCAGGCATGACGCAGCTGGGAAAAGACCGGAAGAAAAGGGTGATTCGGAAGGTGTGGCATGAAGCCACCATAACTGAGCTGCAACTCAGTGTCTATACAGGAGTGCTACCAATCCTTAAGGAGTATGTAATGGTGTTCCAGGTAAGTTGAACATAGAATGCTACATTTCTCATCAGGGAAAAAATCATAAACTATGAGAATTGGATTTTGATGATAAAAATGGAACAGGATTCTGTGGTACCTGGGTCTAAAAAACAATCATAGCAATCCGATGCGACATTTTCTTTGAGCACAGGGTATCTGTAGGTCCTTGGATATGTCCTTTTATGCTTTTTCATAGCGAGGTGAATACTAGTATTTAACTTTCTGGAGTCCTAAGTTATAATTGGTATGCATTCCTTGTGTGCATTTTGGTACACAATGTTCATGTTATTTTCTTTATAGGGCAGTCAGACACTTGTGCATACACTTCATGACAAACAGCTGCAAGTTTTCTTGAACTTCCTTGCCTGCTTCCTTGCCTGCAAAGTTCCTATTTAACACCATTTCTAGGCTAACAAAAAACCACAATACAATCGAACATTCTGTTCCCATAAGCTTTAGTGGTAATGATTTCATGACCTTTTTCAATAACAAAATTCTAACAATAAGAGAACAAATTCATAGTCTCCTCCTTACACCTCTTCCAAAATGCCCTATGGCTATGGCAACACCCCCTAAACCTGGTGCTCTCCTTGAATCCTTCGCACCCATTGACCTCCCTGAACTAAACTCCCTGATCCTCTCATCTAAATCATCGACGTGCCTACTAGACCCTATCCCCACAAAACTTCTTAAACATGCACTATCGTTATTAAGTGAGACATTACTTAATGTAATGAATAATTCACTAATTTCCGGATACGTCCCCAAATCATTTAAAATAGCAGTGATCAAACCATCTCTCAAAAAACCTAACCTTGATCCTGATAATCTAGCTAACTATAGACCCATATCTAACCTCCCCTTCTTGTCAAAAATACTTGAAAAAATAGTAGCTAAGCAACTTACTTCCTTTCTACACCAAAACAAAATCGAAGAAACAGTGATATACATTTTTTATAGCCATAAGTAATTTTTTTCTGATGACACCCAACTCTACCTATCCATGAAACCTGATGAAATTTTACATTTACCCAAGATAGAAACTTGCCTGCAAGATGTAAAATCTTGGATGGCTAACAACTTCCTGCTCCTCAACTCTGATAAAACTGAGGTTATGCTTGTAGGCCCCGATCAATTGAGAATGACACTATCTAGCCATCTATCCACACTCGATGGCATCCCAACACCCAATACTAGCATCAAAAACCTTGGTGTAAGTATCAACCAAGACCTCCTATTTGACTCACACATAAAACAGATCTCAAAGACATAATTTTTTCGTTTACGCAATATTGCCAAAATTAGAAAAGTCCTATCCCTCCAAGATGCAGAAAAACTAATCCACGCATTGTAATTCCAAGAATATCAAAAACCACAGTAGGAGGCAGAGCCTTTAGCTACCGAGCCCCCCTCCTCTGGAACAATCTCCCTGCCTCCATCCGAGATGCAGACACCCTACCTATATTCAAATCAAGACTAAAGACATTCCTCTTTAGTGCATCCTATAGCCATAAGTAATTGCGTCAACAAACCCATCACCTGCTGGGCCAGCCAGTCAGCAAGCATAACTAGACATAACTGAACACATAAGAAAAAATAAATAAATAAATAAATAAAATAAAAAATGTATATCACTGGGCTACAGACAGCGTATGTTGTACCCTGCAACCATAACAAAGCTTACGACTAAAATCTCCATATGTACCAAACCAAACTAATTGCTAAATGGCAGCATAACTAAACATAACTAATGCTAAACCAAACTAAATGCCAAACCAAACTAAATGCTAAATGCCAGAATAGCTAAACCCATCTAAAACACATGCAATACCCCCCTAATCAACATAACTGGGCTACAGACAGCGTATGTTGTACCGTGAAGGAGTGCGGAAGATCCCGGGTACAGCACACGGCGCGTATTGCGACTGTCACCAGCCAACTTAATACTAAATAAAATCCCCATACACCCAGCCAGGCAGCCTCTCTCTCTCTCTCCCTCTCCTTTCTTATCACATTGCTAATGCCTATAATAACCCACTCACTCTGTTCTTTTTCTTTCTCTCCTAATCTAGACTATCTTCGCCATGGGACGCTGCTGTAGTCTCTCTACCCGGTCTACCTGCAGAAACCCTCGACCAATTGCACCCACCGCCACTGCACTGCCGTACACTTACTCTACCTCATACCCTATGCTAGCATTTATATACAATATATATTATTGCCACCATCGACATGTTTCTCTGTTCCTACTCCCCTTACCCCTGTAATAGTAACCCTATCAGCACAGTGTATATCCACTAAACTGGTCTTGTCTGTATCATGTACTTACCACTGGATGTCTGTATATATATTATGTACATCTACCAAATGCAGGCTATGTACAACACCTTTTGTTTCCCTTCCCCTTCTGCCACACAACCCTCCCCCTTCCCCCCTTCCTATCTCCACCCGGCCGACCTCAAGCAGATGGGTTCCCCCTTATGTGCCGTGGTTCTGCTTAAGGTTCCTTCCTGACTAACAGGGAGTTTTTTCTTGCCCGTGTTGCCATTGTGCTTGCACTAAGGGGGTTTCAGGCTCTGGGCTCTGTAAAGCGCCTAGAGATAATTGTATTGTTATAGCGCTATATAAATAAAATTGAATTGAATTGAATTGAAATCTGAACACCTGAACCTGATGCCCAAAACTCTGGCTACCCTGGAGATCGACATCAACAAGCTGCTACCTTTGAGGGAGATGTATGTGGGGCGGGAGGCTGATAGATTTAGAGCGGCACATCCACAACACCCTGTGAGTACATCAAATTGTGTACAGTAATTAGAGTGATTAATGATTAATTAGGAGCCTCTGCAGGGTTTGTATGATTACATGTACATTAGTAAGTGTTGTTGATCTGTTTCAGCTGCTGAAGCCATTCCTCCAAATACTTGCAGAAAAAGCTGCCTCTACAAAGTGAAACCCTGCAGTCTTTGTCAGCCGTGGACCCAGTTGTGAGAGGGCACTCTCAGACGTTAGTCAAACTGAGGAAACTCATTGAACTGATGGGTCACCTGCTACCACCTGATGCTGACACACACCAGGAGATTTTGAGATATAATGTGGACCAGACGCTGCCCAGTTACCAAGATGGAGAGGATGTTGTGAAGTGGTGGGCCTCTGTCTTTGATACTGGGAAATATCCAGGCCTGTGTCAGGCAGTGAAGGCAGCCATGTCAATTTTCCATGGTCCCCTGGTTGAATCATCTTTCAATGTCATGGGCAACATCATTGACCAAAGGTCCACCAGCATGAACATCTCCACCTTCAGTGCTGTCCAGACCGTGAAATATGCTGTGAAGCTTGGTGTTGTAGATCGGAGGCTGTGTGGCAACATTTGCTCAGCTGGAACAAGGGACAAAGCCCAGCGACAAAAAAAGTTGATTAAAGTGAGGGAGAGGATGGTGGAGTTTGGCTGCCAGCCATCCATCAGTGCTTCAGAGAGTAGGGCGGAAGTGGTGGAAAGAGAGAGTGTGGCCCGAAAGAGGCACATGGCCAAGCAACGAAAACGGGCCCTTGAAAGGCTGGTCCAGGCCAAAAAATTTAAAAAATGAGTTTTTAATTATTAGCTATTAAATAGATTAAATTAAATGTTGTCTTTTCCCTTTTATTTTCCTCTTTGAGTACACCAGAATGCTTAATTTACATGTTAAAATCACAAAAAAAATCTGGGGGAGGATGCCCCCAGACCCCCCTACAGGGGTTTGGTTTGTCACCTTTTTCAACCCTTCCGAGTTTGCAGGTATGCACAGGTCTGATTAAGAAGCGCTCCATTTATATTTTTTGTTAGAACGTTCGGTTCTTCAAGCACGCAACACCAGTCAAGGCGAAAATCTGAAACATTTCATGGCAACTGGACCGGGTCATATAGGCTAAGATGTTTTTGACAAGTTCATTAAATTATTATTAGAGGAAATTATGGGGGCATTTTTTGCCCCTCTGCTAGTGATATCAGGGGCAAAATTATATTTCTTAGGGGCAGTTTTGCCCTTTGCCCTCGTGTATTTCCGACGCTGCACACACACACACATACACTCACTCAGTCTCCTGTTGTGTGCTCCACGTGTGACACACACACATATACATACACACACACACACACACACACACACACACACACACACACACACTCTCTCTCTCTCTCTCTCTCCTGTTGTGTGTTACACGTGTGCAAGGGAAACTCCAGACCTGACTCCTGGGGTTCAAATGAGAACGGCTTTAGTAGGATGAGAAATCTCCTTAGATGACTTTAGAAAGCCTGTCTGTTGATGTGATGCTGCTTCTGGCCTGTAGATGGCGCCACTGTGTTGAAGCAGAGGAAGAGCCCTACTGGAGAAAGCCATGCACAACAACGTGAGTGCACACACACACACGCACACACACACAGTGCACAACAACGTGAGTGCACACAACACACACACACACACACTGCACAATGATGACACGTGTGTGTGTGTTGCGGTATTGCGATGTTATTTTGTGATATTTGTGTGTGTTGCGGTATTGCAATGTTCTTTTGTGATATGTGTGTGTGTGTGTGTTGCGGAATGGCGATGTTCTGTTGTGATGTGTGTGTGTGTGTGTTGCAGTATTGCGATGTTCTGTTGTGATGCGTGTGTGTGTGTGTGTTGCAGTATTGCGATGTTCTGTTGTGATGTATGTGTGTGTATGTGTGTGTTGCAGTATTGCGATGTTCTGTTGTGATGTGTGTGTGTGTGTGTTGCAGTATTGCGCTTTGGTCATTTTAGAGGGTTACAGAAAATAATTTCAGACACTGAGTCAGTAACTAATGCAGAGACGCCTATATTGACTGCTATGTCTGCTTGACCGTTCCCCTCTTGTTCCTTGCCATTATTCACTGTTCGGTGGTTTTACATAGTGCCAGTTTGTGCGGTACTTGTGAAAACAATCGAGTCGTGATTTTGCTGGCGTGACTAATCGGTGTCTGTAGTCGTCAAGTCTGCCAAGTATCCCCTCTTTTTACAAACAAGGCCATAAGAAAGGACTGTGTGGAAAAACATAATCGCCTGTTGATTCACCATTGCCACCTTTTAGGATTTAATTCGTTCTGGCAAGGGGGCTCGACCATGGCTACCAATCAGTGACAGACAGTAATTTCAGATAAACTAATCTGAACTTTGCGGAGATTCAGTTTGACTCCCGCAGTCGTCGATGCCTTTAAAAGTCGAATTAGGAGTTGCCACATCATGCACTTTGTTTGGGGATGCTATCAATAAATCATCACAATATTGTAGAATACAAGAAGGTGCACACGAGTTAACAACACTAACAACTGACTTCAGCGACAATTTGATGAATATGGGGATGGATTCAGGAGTAAACGGCAAAGAATGATAAAACTGTTAGATATATCTAAGGCTGAAAACATAATATGGTGGGGTTCTAGACTCGTTAAAAGCGCGGAGGGGTCAGGGAAATGTGTGACGATCAACGTGTGGTTGGGGGATGGAGCTGGAGCGCTCACCGATGCCACGTTAGGGTTGCGTTTACCTATATGAAGGGGGAGGGCACGCGCAAAGAGGGGGGGGGGGGTCAATTTCATGTACATCCAGCAAAATCTTAGCTTCAATTTGATGGAGACTATCAATACCTATTATGGACCCCTCTTGGCAGGGTCCGGCCCAAAATTCCATAAATCGTGGGGAGATGGGGACTGAGTTGCTTTAACCTGGCCATTTAAATTGCGCAAATTGAGTGTTCGTCAATAACCGAGTGTTCATCACTAACCGATGGCTCGTTATCCACCAGAAAGCTGTCCTCCGAGGTGAGCTGGGATATGGGGACTAAAGAGTACTACCTCTGAAGCAGAGGCCACTGATTTTATGCTGGCTGATCTTTAACGTTCATAGCAGCAAAGAATTTGCGCATTTGTTCCATAAGCTTAGCATCCCTGTTAAAGCCCTGTCTACGGTTTGAATCACGCTTGTTATCCCGTCTGAATTTCTTAGTAGGACATTTGTCAGCCCAATGCCCATCCTTTTTGCATGCAAAGCAATGTCCTCGCTTAGGAGGGTTGCCATGCGATGTGTTACCTGCGGGAGTAGACATGGCAGAAGGGGCTGTTAAATTTGCATGGGGATTGGGGAAGTTACCTGTAGCACCATCAACCGCAGCTATGCATGTGGCCGACACCTTTTGATAGTGCCTTTTCTCAACTAAGCTGATAACACCTCGCTGGCCCCACTGTAGTGGTCTTAAGTTCAGAATTAAGCCCAGAAACTGCAGTATGAATCATCACATCAGAATCCAGGGTCACAGTCCAATCGCCCTTTACCTCACAGTAATGTCTATGGCGATCTTCAAAACGCTTAACATAATCAAAGAATGGTTCTTTCTCAGCATGCCTGACCGCATATGAATCAACAACGCTGGCAAGGCCATTTCCAGACAATTCTTGTATATTATCTTTGAAATCTTTAAGACAATGATGATATTTTGCAATAGACTGTGAGTAAGTGTTCACAGTTGGTTCGTGTCCCTGAAACAGTTGAACTGGAGCCATAGGGGGGTTCAAAATCTGCGGACCAGGAACAATGGGAGAGCAGAAACATTACGATAGATAGTGGCATGGGCAGGAGGCGGTGTAATGTCATTTTGCTTATCAATCAACAGAGCCTTTTGCTTTTGGTTCTTTAAACCAGACCACCAGTCCAAACTCTGTCCAATGCCCCACTCGCTACACCATCCATCTCTTTTCATTTTATCGCATCTTTTCAATTGGGTCTCCAGAACAAAGCGCGCCAAAGATACAGTAGTAACAGGAGCAGATTTTAACGCAGCCATATTAATTCAGACCAAGATTTTGCTTTGACCAGACAACAAAGTTAAACACAACACAGCACGCTTGAAACAGACCGCCAAAAGATTGATTCGCTATGGTCGTAGTAATAACAATATAGGTCAATTGTAAAGAACGGAACGTTTTCCTATGTGCAGAAAATAGTTTGGCAGATGAGAGCTCTCTATCACATTCGTACAGGTCCAACTTAGCTACCCCGTTTTGAGAGGTTTTTCGATGGGAGACTTATCTCTATTTGTATAGCGCGACAAAACGGAGCCCACCGAATCTCTCAGACACAGTTGTAGGTACACCTGGAATGGTCCATTGTGTTTGACTTTAATCAGAAACTTGCGTGCGATTTCACCCAGAAGTTACGTCAAGCTTTACCTGTAATAAAAAGGCAACCTGATGCGACTTTAACCACGCCCCCTTTAGCTTGAACAAAAGCAACGTCTTGTGAGACAAAGTAAGTTTAGCGAAAGCAGCTAACAATAGACCTGCTAGCTAACTCTACACAACGGGAACAAAAGGCAGACTGCAACGTTCTGAGCGATCAAATCCTCCGACCTAAACTGCAGGGAAACAGACATCACAGCAAGGACAACTTTCTCCATTTACGGACGGCATCATCTCTTCTCTGCCTCATCCACGTCGGACCAGCACAACACTTTTCCCAAAGGACTGGTAACTCTGACATTAACTGGGCATTTAGCTATCCTAGCTATTCACAACCTGGCTAAGCATAAGACTGTTTACATGCCATTGTTCATGTGTTTCATATGTTTTGTTCACTGAACGTAACTGTTTATTTTCATTGTTAGTTGGTAGTTGGCTTCGCCACACCATCTGGGTTATCGTTAGGATTGCTTCTCAGACACATCGGGTCTTGCATGCATCACTAACCATCTCCCTCTTCTAACATGGCATATAAATCGCGCACGATTACATATACATTGGCCTTCACATAACCACACACGCAAAGAGAATACTCGAACTTCGCGCTGCATATAGGCTCGCCCTTGTTCACATCACATGTATGTTCGCGTACGTGCACACACATGCACGCGGAACTACGGTTATCAAACAAAGGAACACACACATTCTTTCTGGCGCGCTCCTAACAGCGCAACCCCGAGCCCACCGGCTCACACACACACACACACACACACACACATCCCCACATTCCTTCAATTCATTAGTTAGTTACATTTAGCTAGATCACATATTGTGTGTTATTTTCTTATCATTGTGTAAATAAATACTTTGATTATATACGCTGGTTTATTTAATGTTGCACAAGAATGGACGTTGCCAACCTCTTCTATTCAGAATTCTAATGACCTTCAACCATACTATTAGTAAGGTAACTTTGGTTGTAGTTATTAATTTAATTATTAATCAGAGTTCCAAATTCATAGTATAATATATTTTATGAGACTGATATATTTAACGAGACTGATTTGTGGATTATTATTTTGACCACGTGGAGGACACTACACTTTGTGTGGCGCCCCCTAGGTGTTCAACTTAATTGATCTGCCTTTGTGTTGAATGGTTGATGCCTGTCCAATCGGGTGAGATTACCAACATATTGTTGCTGTTGCAAGGACAGCACCAGTGTGTCTTGGTGGCCCTTGCAAAGACGGTATCACAATTGACACACAATTGCACCCACATTCACCCGGCTCCTGCTCACAGGGTAAGTTACCTACATAGTCTGGTACTCCCATGTGAGGCTGGTACCAATTTCACCTACACAGTGTATAGTCTAGACACTAGCGCCTCCCAAATAAGACGTCTGCCGTAGTGCTTGTAAAACCACGCGTCTATAACGTTTAATGACAACGTCCGCCGCTGTGCTTGTAGAGCACGCGTCTATAGTGCTGAATAACAACGTCCGCCGCTGTGCTCGTAAAATCAAGCACGCGTCTATAACGTGGAATGAAAATTTTAGCGGGACTAAGCTTGGAACTCAGTGCCTTTGCGCCGTTCGCCGTAGCGCCGGATATGTAGAGAGTAAAATGTATCTTTCTCGACTTAATATATATCTATCTTCTCTGTCTCTCACTCTCAAACAATTTTCCGCACACAGAATTAGCGTAAATCGCTTACCTGTCCCGTTCACAATGCTTTAGCGTCGGCTCGGATCCCCTTGCTGTATTCGGATAGATGTAATATCTAATCCGGCTATCGAAGGACCATGTGATAGGAATTACCAGGCCGACACTCTTTTAGACAAAAGACCACGAGGCGAATAAAAGATTTCTGGAGGTGTATTTCAAGGTGCTCCTGCAGGGAGTCAATTCCAACATCAAGTAGAGGCAGGCAAAAGACTAAAGAGCTTCACAGGGTTACAGGTTAAATACTAGTCAGTCATGGGAGGTTACATGGGTCAGCATTGGTTTGTTACAGGTCAATGTGGGGAAGGGGGCATGTGAGTGGGAGGGGATCTTCCTATGGAGGAACACACACAGGCCCAAAATGGTGGACAATTGATGTGTATTCCTCCACCTGGGGCAGGGGGGATGTCTGCTAGGGGCTTTAAACAAAGGTGTACCAAGACTATCAATACACATGGCACACACACACACACACAGGAGAACATGCTTGCAATGCAATGTAAGTATATACACTGCTGTGCAAAAGTTTTAGGCAGGTGTGAAAAAATGCTGTAAACTAAGAATGCTTTGAAAAATATAAACAATAAATGTTTATTTTTATCAATTTACAAAATGCAAAGTGAGTGAACAAAAGAAAAATCTAAATCAAATCAATATTTGGTGTCACTACCCTTTGCCTTCAAACTAGCATCAATTCTTATTGGTACACTTGCACAAAGACAGGGATTTTATATGATTATAGTGCGGTGTAAGATCAACCAATTATACCAAACAGGTGCTAATGATCATCAATTTCACATGTAGGTTGAAACACAGTCAGTAACTGAGACAGAAACAGCTGTGTAGGAGGCTTAAAACTGGGTGAGGAAGAGCCAAACTCTGCTACCAAGGTGAGGTTGTAGAAGACAGTTTCATGTCAAAGGTCATACATGGCAAGACTGAGCACAACAACAAGACACAATGTAGTTATTCTGCATCAGCAAGGTCTCTCCCAGACAAAGATTTTCAAAGCAGACAGAACTGGCAGAAACCAGTGGTACCCAGGTACACACATCTACTGTCCGGAGAAGTCTGTGGTCTTCATGGAAGAGTTGCAGCCAAAAAGCTCTACCCCGACATGGAAACAAGGCCAAGTGACTCAACTAAGCACAAAAACATAGAAACATAGAAATATTTGGCTGTAGAAGAAGGCAGTTTGTTCGCCGAAGGGCTGGAGAGCGGTACAATAATGAGTGTCTGCAGGCAACAGTGAAGCATGGTGGAGGTTCCTTGCAAGTTTGGGGCTGCCTTTCTGCAAGTGGAGTTGGAGATTTGGTCAGGATTAATGGTGTCCTCAATGCTGAGAAATACAGGCAGATTCTTATCCATCATGCAATACCATCAGGGAGTCGTATGATTGGCACCAAATGTATTCTGCAGCAGTACAACAACCCCAAACATACAGCCAATGTCATTAAGAACTATCTTCAGCGTAAAGAAGAACAGAAATTCCTGGAAGTGATGGTATGGCCCCCACAGAGCCCTGATCTCAACATCATCGAGTCTGTCTGGGATTACATGAAGAGACAGAAGGATTTGAGGAAGCCTACATTCACAGAAGATCTGTGGTTAGTTCTCCAAGATGTTTGGAACAACTTACCAGCCGAGTTCCTTCAAAAACTAGTGCAAGTGTATCTGGAAGAATTGATGCTATTTTGAAGTCAAAGGGTGGTCACAACCAATATTGATTTAATTTAGATTTCTCTTCTGTTCATTCACTGCATTTTGTTAATTGATGAAGAATTGATGAAAGTAAACTGTTAACACCTCCATTTTTGAAAGCATTCTTAGTTTAGAGCATTTTTTCACACCTGCCTAAAACTTTTGCACAGTACTGTACATTAATGGTAATATCAATTTCCATCAGTATGGTTGGCCCGTTCGGTAATCCATCCCTGGGTAGACCTCTTCTTGAAGCACACATAATCAGTATCATTTCCTGATATTACCAGAAATCTCAACTTGCTTTTACATGCCTCCATTAATATAAGGTGCTTTGTGGATTTCAAGAAACCTTTGGATGATGAAAGCCTATTAGAAATCAAGAGTATGAGGGCAAGATGGCTTTATTTCCCTTGTATGATGTTTGAGGGCAAGAGGCTTTATTTCCCTTGTATGATGTTTGAGGGCAAGATGGATTCATTTCCCTTGTATGATGATGTTTGAGGGCAAGATGGCTTTATTTCCCTTGATGATGTTTGTTGACTTCTCACCTGGGTCCTTTGTTTTTGAGGCAAAGGTATTTCTTGAATAATTGTTCAATCGCATGTAGTATAGAGGAAGTCAATGTTTTTCCATCTATATGATCATCAATGAGTCAGCAACCAGATTGGGTCAAATCAAGGGTGATAATTGATTTCTTACTGATTGTTATGTCACCTTCGATTTTGAGTATTTTAGGCCAACTCTCTGTCCACATTTTCTGATTGAAGTTCTCACGCAAGGACAGGTATTAGACAAAACCAGATGAAGCAGTGCGGATTTCAACAGACTAGAGAGTATGCACAGCATGATTTTTTCAGACAACTTCAGTCCATTTTAGCATTCAGACAATTTGTTTTTCTGTCTTATCCAGAGTGATATTAATAAAAGAACCAAAACTCTGTTGTGATTCTAATGTGAACTTGTCACGGCGGCTGAGGCCGAGTAAAACAGGTTTGGTACCAAAGGCAGACACAGGCAACAAAGGATCTTCAAAAGGAGTATTTTAATAAACCTTTCAGCAGTATGAATGTCCTTCAAAAAACAGGCAGGAGATCCAACAGAAAAAACAGCAAAGCTCAGAAGATACAAAACATGGGGATCTCAACGAGGCGAGGCAGGCAGCATAAGACAGAAACATAAAACTCACAGGTCAGGGCTAGATGCACAGTCCAAAGCAGTCCAATAAAACCCACAAAGGGTTAAATCCAAAATCCAAAGGAACAGACAGGCAGGAAAAATGCAATAGGAAAAACGTGGCGAGAGGTGTCCAGGTAAGCAAAGAGATAATCCAGCACTGAATGTTCTTCAGAGCACGGTTTAACACAGGCACTGATGAGATCCAATTAGACACAGGTGTGTGACCAGGCACAGGGAAGAAACGAGGCTTCATTAGCAACAGGAGTGTTAGACCAGGCACCTGGAAGAGTCAGTGAGTTAAGCATGGCAAACCTGAAGCGGGGAGAGAGAGGGAGAGAGAGAGAGCGCGCACACACACAAGACATGGGGCACATGACATAGAAAACATGGATCTGGCTCAGATCGTGACAGAACTCATTTGTTTTCATGTACAGAAAGGTGAAATTGTTAAACACAGATATCTGTACAAGGAGATTTATCTCAAAGACTGTTATGCCATGCCATGTTTCAAAGTCACCAAGCTCAATTTGATCACACCACAGTCCACCGCTCCTCCTTAGACCAGGTGTAAATGACTGTGAAATCAGCAAAAGCCAAGTTATCTTCAATCAATCAATCAATTCAATCTTATATAGCGCTTCTCTATATACCCGAAGTCGCTTTACAGAGTCCAGAGTCCAGTCCAGTCATTCATACACAGTCATACCATATCTTTAGCTTAGAAACACGCGCTACTATATGTGTCATGTCCTGTCCATGTCATGTCTCCTCAGACAGTCCCTCTCTACCTTTAAGAAGCTTTTGAAGACCCAACTCTTCAGAGAGCACTTCCCGTCCTAACTGGCACTTCGACTTATATTTCTTATGTAAAGTAGTATTTATTGTTACACCAGGTTCTATTGCTCGTAGCTTGACTATTCTTTCCCTTGTACGTGGCTTTGGACAAAAGCGTCTGCTAAATGACTAAATGTAATGTAATGTAACAGCACTTACTATAGTACTGCAATTTTGGCCAGCTTTTACTTGAAGTTGTGTCACTTATGGTGCTTATTTAATCTGAGGTGTTTGCATTTACATTACATTACGAACCTGTAGCGTAACAATATGTCTAAATACATTACACTGTTGTCATGAATGAAGTGCTCAGGAGAGACCACTGACCACTAGAGACCACTGAAATAAGGTGGTTCGAAGTGTGCTTGTCCAGAAAAACTAAACATGTCAGCTCTCTCCCTTAATGGACTCCACATAGTTCTAGCATCAGACAGTGCTGTGCACTCAAGTTTCAACATCCGCTCTCCAACATGGTTGTCTGCTGTCATCGCCCAGGTGCATTTTGAGGAGCACAGCAAATTCCCCTGGAAAACAGGAAACATCACTCATCAGAAGATATGGGGCGTGTGAGGATGTGCTGTATCTTCCGGAGTTGTCTAGCAGTACTTTCACTGCTTTGGGAAAACACTGCATGAGGGTACAATAGATATTTAAGTAGTTGATAAATTAGGATTTTGTTTTACGCACAGTGGAGATCATTTTTAGGCAGCACCCATATATTCACTCTGAGTAATGTCTAGAAATCTTCCCTGTAATGCCAAACAGGCTCAGTTTTCACCACTAGCTGATTCCGGCACTTTCCCGGTCAATTCAACTGATAACCTCGACCCAAACTGCATCCAATGGAGACACTTCAGACCACCATAAACATTTGTGGGAGGGCAATGACAGACCATTACACTTTTGTTACACCATGATTAGATGTCATTTTTAGCAGTGATTATTTGATAATGACTTACTGAAAAGGGAAAATCTTTTATCATGAGCTTCTCTCTCTGCAATTCAGACATGATTACTGAGATTAGTCTAATTTGTCTAATTAGTTCAATTGTTTGAGGCATACCTTATAAATATTGTAGTGTGCAAGGGGGGTTGTGTGCTTCCATAATGTTGTATGTGTTATAGTTCCATAATTCTGTGCGTGTGTGTCTGAGAATGTCATTGTTTAATTCTGTGCTTGGTGTTCCATTTCTGAATGTAGCGTACTAGTGTTTTTAGCCTGTGTTAATGTTAGCGTGTATTTTTGTTATCCTGTTTGAGACTGTGTGCTACGCGTAATCAAGTGTATGTGTTCCCACCTCTTCCTAGTGTGTTGTGTTTGCAAAGAAGACTGTCTGCCTTCCCTGCCCTCTGTATCAGTCCTTAAAATACTTGTGGTTGCTTTCATAAATGGCCAAAGAGAAGTCTTCAGTTTGGTCCAACGCTACAATATAAATATGGTTTAGGTATTATTATTAATATTATTAGTAGAAGTATTCTGATAATTGACAGTTATACTTAAATTTAATTTTTATATTTTTTTATGAATTGAATTGCATCACGCTTTTCTCATTGATGTATTTACTCTTTTTTGTCTAATGTTTTGTAAAGTCACTTTGGACAAAAGAGTCTATAT
This sequence comes from Clupea harengus, assembly GCF_900700415.2. NCBI lineage: Eukaryota > Metazoa > Chordata > Actinopteri > Clupeiformes > Clupeidae > Clupea > Clupea harengus. The sequence goes on from NC_045152.1 coordinate 17,373,064, forward strand.
ATCTTCACTATATAACAGTACACTGAGATAGTACCTAGTTTGAGACTGATTTGTTTATTTGTTCTGAAAGGACATTTCATGCACTCCTCTGTAACAGCAGATGACAGCACCTTATCTCCGTGAACTGGCAGGTGGTCACCCCCTCCCCCGTGCAGAGGATATCTTGACATTGCACTATGGCCAGTGTATGCATCACGTTGCTAGGCAGCCAGCGTATGCATCACGTTGCTAGGCAGCCAGCGTATGCAAACATCACTAAAACAGATGTAGATCACGTTGGACCAGAGATGATGCTGCTGGAACCAGTCCTGTCAAATGCTGATCCACTGATCCATTAGTGCCATTTTGTGCCACTGTAGTGAATATGTTCATGAGGCTCAGCACGTGGTGCCCTGCATCTTTACCAAAGGGAACACAGCACTGTAATGTGTCGGGATAAGGCCGGGCTATTGAAGCTGTCAGAAAAAAATAGAAAAGAATAAAATAAATAAAATTGCTGACATCTTTTCTTACTGGACCTTTCCCACATCAGGTGGGTTTTTAGAGGGCACTCAAAGCTCTCACTTCTGGAGTGATGGATGTGTGATTGCACTATCCTTGAGTTGAGATGCACTATCCTTGAGTTGAGATGCACTATCCTTGAGTTGAGATGCACTATCCTTGAGTTGATCTGCACTATCCTTGAGTTGAGATGCACTATCCTTGAGTTGATCTGCACTATCCTTGAGTTGATCTGCACTATCCTTGAGTTGAGATGCACTATCCTTGAGTTGAGATGCACTATCCTTGAGTTGAGATGCACTATCCTTGAGTTGATCTGCACTATCCTTGAGTTGATCTGCACTATCCTTGAGTTGATCTGCACTATCCTTGAGTTGAGATGCACTATCCTTGAGTTGAGATGCACTATCCTTGAGTTGATCTGCACTATCCTTGAGTTGATCTGCACTATCCTTGAGTTGATCTGCACTATCCTTGAGTTGAGATGCACTATCCTTGAGTTGAGATGCACTATCCTTGAGTTGATCTGCACTATCCTTGAGTTGAGATGCACTATCCTTGAGTTGAGATGCACTATCCTTGAGTTGATCTGCACTATCCTTGAGTTGAGATGCACTATCCTTGAGTTGAGATGCACTATCCTTGAGTTGATCTGCACTATCCTTGAGTTGATCTGCACTATCCTTGAGTTGAGATGCACTATCCTTGAGTTGATCTGCACTATCCTTGAGTTGATCTGCACTATCCTTGAGTTGAGATGCACTATCCTTGAGTTGAGTTGCACTATCCTTGAAAGTCTTTCAAAGAAAATCCAGACCTGTATTTGAAAACATTGGTAGTGTTGTTAATAATAAAATAAAATAAAAATGGAATTTCCCTAATGTCTAATTTTGTCTTAATGTCTCCAAAGGGGATCTGTTTTCAAGTCAGGGGAAACACTATTTCCTTCTAGACAGTACTAGGCTGTGATATTTATATCATTAATGATGTGGTGTCAACAAGTACACTTCAAATAAAATCTTCTGCCCAGATGCCATGGTAGCTATATTGTAGACCCATTATTTTAAAGACGCGCAAACGGGCATGTAACATGCAGTAACATGCAACATACAGAAACACTTGACCACAAAAACCAGTAATTCTGTAATGTGTAATTCAAACATTGCTCTTGATCCAAATGGACAGACAACACTTTTTTAAAGCCTTGTTAACAAAATGTATACAGCCAATATTGAAATTGACAGTTAGCCTATACATAGGTCAAATATATGATGTCATACAGGATACCCTGAGAGGACAGCTGCTGCTTGACCCCAATGTTGCAATATGTTGTCATGAGGCCGACCTACCCAGTCAGAGTATGTGTTGCTGATGCAGAGAAATCAGTAGTCTAAGTACAGTAGAAAATACATCATTTCATTCTGAGGTAATACCAAGACTTCCACTTGCTGAAAATAATATCAGTTTGAGCAGTAGCACTCTACAGGTACATATTTGCCTTCAAAACTAAAAAACTTGGGAATGAACCATGGGGATATGAAACTATGTCTCTGGGAAATCCATGGATATGAAGTTGGAAAGTTGGCGTTGCAAATCAGAGTTAATAATATGACAATAATCAACAATCCAATGATCATTCTCCGACTGAGTCTCCACCTATCTTTGGTATCAGAAAAATAGCAACAAGACATGGCTGAAGATTGGATTGCAAATGGCATTCCTAAGGTCATGATGTGTTCTGATGATGTGACTCAACAGGTAGGGAGGGACAACTCCTAGAGTGCGCTGGACGGCAGAATGTGTGCACAGATGCATGAGGTGAACAGCCAGAGGCCCCACCGAGGACAGGAAGTGATCATAGCGTGTAGTGGTGTAGCAGACTCATAGCAGTGATGTGAGAGGGTGAGCCACGCATAGGCCAAGGCTGTGAGGACGCTGTCTGAAGAAGGATGGAGCTAAGTTCCAGCCACAGCAATGTGCATGTCCACTGTCTGCATTGGTATCCTGGCTAGGTGTCAGCTTTAAGCCATGTTAATAAACACTTTTAAATCCTTTCTTCTGGTTTAACTACTAGTTCTTCTGTGCCTTGGCATTTCAGATAAGGCTATGGATTTCGTTCTACTTTATTTTTCTTTCTACAGCTTTTATTCAGTGGCCACTCCCTTGATTTTACTTGTTCACCACTGGAAATTCTAGTGCTATCTACCTAGCAATAATCATTTGTTTTTATTGGCGAAAAACAAAGAAATTATTCACGTAATTTGTTCACATTATTTATAAAATGTGCAAATGAATTATGCAATGGTACTGCAATTGTAAAAGGGTTATTAAATGTGCAGTATTGGTGAGAACCCATTTGACTTTCCAGAGGAATCATGGGATGAAAGAACAGAATTACACTGGTATTAAACTGGCACTGTAATATTAAAAGTACTAGATGAATACATTAAATACAAATAAACTAATAAATAACCCCTGTTCATGTGGGTTTTAATGACAGATTAACATGTAAAACAAACAAATAAACATATGAGTGAGCACATTGATTAGACATAGGCACATACAGTCCTCCAAGAGGTCAAATGAATCAAGTGGTATTAATAGTTTTCAGATTCAGAATGTGTCTTTGCTCTTTGAATTCACTGAAAACAGTATGTCAATGTCATCGTACTATAGCGTTATTCCTCTATGGATTTCTTTATGCGTGTGTGTTATTGCATCTGTATGTACTGTATGTTCAACAGAGAGAGCCAGAGGTCAAGTCCTCTGAGAGGTCAAATGAATCAAGTGGTATGAGTAGTTTCGAGATCCAGAATGTGCCTTTGTTAGATGCTTTGGACTGCAGTCCGTGCCCTTTACTACCACAATGTTGACCAAAGAAGGAATTCACTGAAAAAAGGAGAAAAGGAGACTGAAGGTTTCTGTCCTTCAAGTAATGGCAAGGACATTCTTCTGAGCACGGCTCAGCTCTTAGAGTATGTCAGTATCACCCTACTATTGCGAACTTCCAGTATGGATTTATTTCCGCGCGTGTGTGTCATTGCATCTGTGTGTGTGTGTGTCTGTGCATATCTGTGTGTGTGTGTGTTCAACATAGAGATCCAGAGATCAAGACTAACAGAAACAGTAGGGAATGAGGTTCAATTTGTGGAGTTTTTGAAAAGCTTCCTATAGTCATTAGTTTCTGAGTCATAGCTGTTGGTATGGGTAAGACCATATCAGATGTCACGTACAGAAAAGGCTTAACCCTGGGCATAAACTACCTCCAGCTCTCAGTCAAATTTCATATTTAATGCATGTCTACTCTGTAACGTGACCACCAGTTCTGTCGCATCACTTGACTGAAGCCCAGAAAGTCTGGAAATCATACGCGATCCAGGGCAAATCCCTCCATTTTAATATCCGTTCAGTATTCATTATTATCTTGCTTGCTATAGCCAGACAAGAATAAAGAAAGTGCTTTACCATTAAGCAAGGTAATGGCTGTTTGGCTCTCCTTTGACTGTACAAATAGGCTTTCCAAAGCTGTCAGCTTCTGCCAACACACTCAACTTTTCAACTGTGCATGTGAAATCTGTATGCTTGATGAATCGAATCCTCACTAACACCTATTCACTTGGGCTGATTATTCTCCAGCCTCTTGAGAGTACTACATCAGTCCTGTGTCACTGGAATAGAGGATTGGGACAACATGGGTGTTGCGCCTGTAACTCACGGCCTGGTGGTTGCGTAGGTTCCAGCATATATGTATCAGTCAGTCCAAGAACTCGCACACCATTAAATGCCCATGTAGCAGACTTCAAAGACATCAAGAGAAAAAGGTTACAGAGTGCTACCCAGTGAAAAACGTTTTTGGTCACATTCAGAGCATCCTGACTGACTAAAAAAAGGAGCCATAAGAAAATGCTCTTCTGACAACAGAGTTTCATAACAGCAAACACCATTTATTTCTAAGTAAAGTGAATGAAGAATTTATGAATTAAGAATTAACTTTGACACGAATGCTGACACAATATTCATCACAAGATCAGTACATTACCAGGCAGTTTGAGTTACCGAGTTGAGCCCAAAATAAAAAAAATCCTCCAGTGTAGTATTGCACACTTCTCAATGTGGATACGATACGAACACTACTGTGCATTAACACTTTGCGTTGTTGAATGCACACACACACATCTGTAGATTTTCTGTAACACAGCTTAGAAGAAACCTTATATGCAGTATTAGAATGACTTCTACCCTTTACCTACCGCTATACATAGCAGTTACTCACTGGATTTCGCTTAACATAGAGACGTATAAAATGCAAACCTTGGGCCAAGCTTTGACCATACAATTTAAATAATTCAAAATACATGACAGAACATAACAGCATTATCATGTTCAATAGTTCAGTTAGCTGATGCTCAGTCTAAGGAATTTAAACGGAACACAAATATGTGCTCTGAGGTAGTCCCTTAACACATTACTTACTCGCCTATTTTTAGATGAATCACAGGTAGAAAAAAGAACATACAGTAGATCATACCCACAAAAAATGATGATGCAAAGGTATCCTTTCCACTTAACTGTTAACTAAAACAGTTCAATAAGCTGACCGGTTACATCCTCCGTTCCTTACCATCCTATTTTCATCCACATTCAGCTAGTTTTCAGAGAGTTCAAATGGCTCAATTAACAAAGTTGGAAATGCCTTGGTTTCATAATTTAAACCATGTATTTCAAGAATATACATATATTGAAAAAAATGACTTTATCACACTGATTCTGAATGAATAATACATAGAAATATGAGACAAACGATATTGTATATGTTTATGTAAAACATGTAATACTTCACATGCATGTGTACGCATGTATTACATGATCACCAAATGATTGCTCAAGGTATGATTATTATTCTGTACGTACTGAAATCCTTGACAGAACAATGTCCTGTAAATTGTACTCCAAACAAACACATATGAGTCAGTGATCAGGACGCAACATGCATGGTGATGCGTGGTCATTAGAGCTGCCGTTGGCCTCACTAGGCAAGGACACATTTATCTGTGGAAACAGCTTCCCCTGTGCTTGGTCAGTCTCCCTGTGTCTTCCTGTTTTTCTGCACGGCAACAGTGCTTAAAAGCGTAATGGTCAGTGCACAGTCACTGTAACCAGAACCTTGTATCAGGGTGTGTAGCCACTGACAGACAGACACTGTGAAAGTATTATATTCACCATAGCTATGGTTTGTGCACTGATGTCTACTACAGTCACCCTGACTGACATATTGGTTGTTCAGTTCACAGCCATTGTCACTGGCAGCATGTGGTTGAGCAGCTGATCCCCGGAGAAATGATCCCTGTCCAGGGCGCCCTCTCGCATGTTGAGGCTGCCATCCCCTGTGCCTGGCTCCACCCTCAGGCTGCGCTTTGGCGGGTGCAGGGCTTCCAGGAGCTGCCGTTTGAATGTGTCGCTCAGGATGATGTAGAGGAACGGGTTGATGCAGCTGTTGGCGTAGCCCAAGCTGATGGCCACTTTGTAGGTGTAGAGGAACGCGACGCTGGGCCTCTGGACACCTAGGTGGGCCAGCTGCAGGATGTAGTAGGGTGCCCAGCACACAAAAAAGGCCAGGCAGATGGCCACGGCCATGCGGGTCACCTTACGGGTGCGGATGCGCAGGCTGTGCTGGGGCAGCGGCCCCACAGTGGAGGCCATGCTCTGGAGGATCTTGAAGAACACCACGCAGATGATCGACAGCGGCAGGGCAAAGGCCAGCACAAACTGGTACAGCGTGTACCAGTAGGTGTCTCTGGCCGGGTCGGGCAGGAGCAGAGCGCAGCCCACCGATCTATCCCGCAGGGGCATGAGGCCAGCGTACATCCAGACAGGAGTGATGGACAGCAGGGAGAGAATCCACACAAGTATCACCGCAGCCACCGCCACCTGAGGTGTCCGGATATGGTTGAAGCGGATGGGGTGCACAGTGGCTAGGTAGCGGTCCAGCGTCATGACTGTGAGGATGTAGGTGCTAACGATCTGGCTGTTGGAGTCCAGTGCTGTGATGACTGTGCACATGGTGGCCCCAAAACACCAGGAGCCAATGCCCAGCAGCTGGTGAATGAGGAAAGGCATGCCCAGGAGGAAGAGCAGGTCCACCACTGACAAGCTGAAGATAAAGATATCCGGTACGGTCTGCTGTGCACAGAACTGGCTTCTTTTCACTATGGTGTATATCACAATGCAGTTTCCGACAATACCGACCAGACAGATGGCCCCATAGAGGCTGGGCATTACTGCACTGTGATAACTCCTGTCTATCTCTGCATGAAAGGAATGAAAAGAACATTTGGTCCATGTTCAGGTGTGTTTTCTCCACACAACAATGAAGGTCAACACTGAACTAGTCTCAGGGGCCCAGACTTGACTTCATTAACATGACATGTCTGGAGAAATGTCTGGAGACAACTAGTCTACACTTTGTTAGGGATTTGTGTCAAAAGGGAACACAAACAGTAGGCTTCACCCCTTTTTGTCGTTTTTTTGTTGATGTTTATTGTATTGAAATTTGACAAATGCATTAATCACCTTTGCTGTTTACTGGTTGAATCTACACCATCAGACATTAAGCCGTTTTTGTTTATAACTAGCGAGTTAACTAGCAAACAACCAACAGATCCCTTGCAAATACCAACAACAGCACAGCTGGGACTGAAAAAAAGTCACCTCATGCAGCTTGCCAACTGTTCTAACGCACTTTACTTTTTTACTATGTTTTTTTATAATGCACTTTGCCTTTTTAAAATCTCTTATTTTTCTATGTTATTTTATCTGCTAATTTATAACGCACTTTGAATTGTGCTATATAAATAAACTTGCCTTGCCTAATGAATTAGGACTTTTATAACAACGTTAATAACAAAACCTCCCTTAGGCAGACAGAAGAATTATTGTTATTATTAGTAGTAGTAGAAGTAGTAGTAGTAGTAGTAGTAACCTAGTAGTATTAGTAGCCTATCACTAACCATCAATACTCTGATAGGTTAATGTATGCAGTTTTATAATGTTGGCTATAGGTTTACTCATTTTCAAATTTTCCAACACATTACACATCTGACAACCCCTGTAAACATTCATACAGAATGTTGTAAATCTAAGAATTGGGTTTAAGTTATCTTTTACCTGACTGTGCGTCCTCGGTTTCATTGTCCTTTCCGTATGAGCTGTATGAGATGTCTAAATCCATGATAACTGGCTTTGGGGAGATGACAGGAATTTTCTTTTCACACAAGCCACATTGATAAAACAAAACAGTAAAATAAATATTTGACATAATGTTAAAACCGGTAACCATTTTGAGCAAATCCATACGTACAAAGTCGTGTACACTGCTTACTATTGAATGCATCACTCACCTATATAACCTGTCTCCCCAACTGTAGGTGATTCATTCCGACAGCGATTTTAAAAATTCCCGTTTGAACTTCCCAATACTTTCCCCGTGTTTGTCTCATGGCTCCATTTAGGCTATAATCTATGAATCTGACGTGATCCTTTTTGAAACAACACAGCACTGGATCTTGTAGTAGCCTACCGTCGAGAGATAACCAACTGACAGACGGGTGCTGGTGGAACGATTTACTATCCAAGATGATTAATATTTCTTAGCCTACGTCACGTAGAAGGCTGCGTGGACTGTCTCCCTTTGCCATATGTAATACAATGGGAACTTGGTGACATCTAGTGACGCCATAGCAACATTCCTCAAACAGTTGTGCAATTCGTGTCATTTCTGTTGCCAAAAACGCAACTATACACTGGCATGAAGAATACACCTACAATGTCCCACAAGATTAATATTCATTGAACATCTGGAGAACGTCTTTTTCACTCTTCCTTATTGTCATAACACATTTAATTGTTTGCTACCAGGTCTGTAATTATGTTAATAATGTTTGTTTTGACCTATCACAATATTCGGCTCAAATTAGTCTAGAGAAGCCAATGACCAGACTAGGTGACTAGATCAGATCATCCACAAACATGAAAAACGTCAAAGGTGGAGGTGCGTGTTTTAATCCAGAAGATGTCGCCCTTTCCTAGCCTTCAATATTTGGGTATTGGCAATGGGGAATCAATTTCTTACATGTTTAATTATAAGGCCAACTATGGTTTGAACAGGGGTAAGCTTTCACATTTATATATATGTATTCAATTTTAGCTATAGCTTAATCAGACACGAAAAAAGACTGAACAGTGGGTTTGATTTTTTGTTTTTTGAAGTCAAATTTGCGTCATGTACATGTAGGTTGATCAAATGATTAGGCCTACATGGAAGGCGAACATAATGTATAAATACATACAATACATATACATAAATCAATGTTGTCTATGTGGTTGGATACAACTGTAACGGATTTTTACTAAACATCTGCAAGGAACCGGAAATTGTGGAGTCATCTGCCCATGCATCCAAGCTCCGAGACTTCCTCGCTGTGTCAAATTAAAACTCAAAGCAGACCCAAGATCAATTTCGAGAGGTAACGTGTAGAACGGCCCTGCAGTGTATAGTTTGGTAATACTCAATTAGCAAAGGAATTAGAGGTAAAATGCTCTGAGATAGCCATATATGACATGTTTGTGAACTGGACCTCGGGTTAATCTGAATGTTTGCAGTATATTTTGATAGGCGTAGTGTGTAGACCTGGGCACTTTAGCAAAGTCCTTTTAGGTTTTCAAAACGTAGACTTTTATTATGACGGATCTTGCTATTTACGCGACCCGAGTAACGTTAGTATTTCAGCGTTACCCACCTTATGCTATGCTAGTTTCGCAGTAGTTACTGGTGGAGCAGTGTACAAATATATAGAGTGTTTTGCGCACGAAAAGACCCTTTAAAAGTGCATTTGCTGTCATAAGATCGCTTTTAGTTATACGCAGTTCCTTAGGAGAGGTAAGTGTCTGTATGAATGCAATGTCCACTGACATTTGAACGATTTTTTGTGTGTTCTTTTTCCATTAGCCAAGTTGTGAATTAGCTAGCTAGCCAGTCTCATAACACCAGCCAGCATGATATTAGAGTAGTTGCCCCTGAACGAGTTAACAGCATTATAACAAAATGGCCAAGGTAGTATTCTTGATCGTTTTCATTCGAATTAAACGTAGAGTTTGATAGATTTCTAGCGCTTTCCGGTTTGTGAATGTTTGAACATGTGGATTTTTGAGTCAACTAGTGTTATGTGCTTGAGTAGGCCTGTTTTTTCATATTTGCTTCTTGATTATAACGCAGATTAAGTCGGCAAAACAACGCCAGTAATGTTTTATTCAGATGCAAGATGTGCCTTAGACCAGATATCAAGTCAGGTAGCAGTTCTAACAAAGTGTTGTGTATAGCGATACTGATAATGGAACAAAATAAGATGTCAAACAGATAGCTCGCCGCTCCCCCAATTAAATCAGCGTAGTGTATATCTAAATGATGAGCATCCTCTATGCGCCAATAGCTTGCTAACTAGATCAGACCATTCACATCTGGGTCCGCCTGCATTAGCTTTAAGGGTAGTTTGAAATGTCACCCTTTGAGACGTCCCGTGTTAACTTAACTTGTCAGTGGAAAAACAAATCGAAATCCAGTTGTTTAGCTGCTGAAATTACTTTTGGTACTGTTCTTATTGTGTCTTCAATGAATAGTTGACGTTAGCAAACCATTGCGATTTGTGGTTTATTTTAGAAGAAGTGGTAGTTGGGCAACAGTGTTGGTAATGTTCCTATTTCTCAGTTGTTGGCTAACGTTACCTTGAAGAGAAAAATCTAGACGGACTCTGTTTGCTAGATTGGGATTTGGGGCTGAGGTTGTCGTAAGGGTAAATCAGCAATCATGTGCAATAGAAATAATGGCAGATCTATTTTGTTATATATATTTAGCCAATGTCTTCTAGAAACGAGTAAAGTATAACCATGTACCTTGTAGATTGGTGACCTCACTTTGGAAATAACGTTAGTTTTTAGGCAAATCAAGCCGGACACCCGACAGAGGCTGACTGCAGTGGTTGTGTTGCGGGCTATTTCATTTTACGTATTTTACGTACAAGCTGCATCGATAAACTGGTCTAAAACGAATTGATATATCCTATTATCTTGGCAATGTGTCATTTGACTGGGGTTTATGCACGTCCTTTCCATTGTAGGGTGAAGCTTTCACTGCAAATAATGTAGATATTGATTCCAGTGGGCGTATTGTTAGTGCGATAACTTAACTGTACTTTATTTTTAACGTCAAGTGCAGATAACACTATCTGCTGCAAGGACTGTAACTGCTGGAAGTGTTTCCACACATCCATTTGAGAAACCTCTGTGTTTTTTCATGAGATTTGGTATACTTTGTGTGATATATAGATAGATAGATAGATATCAAATATTTGTATTCACTGCATATCCTGTCTGTGATGACGTTATCCTAGACTGCTTCGCTTATCTTTCATAATGCTGAACATAGAGGCGTTTAGATCTTATTGGTTTTTATGTCGATTTTGGGTTTTCTTATTGGATATATGCTATCCCAGTGTGCTGTCTGATTGGACAGTCACTGACACAAACGCAGATGGTAGTTGGCTACATGAAACGTCAACAATACGGTTTCCTTCCTCTTTTTTTGAAGAGCTTTCGCTGTTAAACGCCAGTCGTGTTGCGGGGCGCGGTCCGGTAACTGTGTTAAACTAGAAGCAAGCTTCTAACGTTAGCTACTAGTTATTGATTTCGTTTGTCTCTCTCTTTAAGATACTGCGGTAAGGATTAATGCTTAATTATTTTATCATTCGTAGGTTCCCCGCTCTGACCTTTATGTGAGGATCTAGCCGCAGGGGAACGGGTCACAGACGGGAGGAGAGACTCGGAGCGACCGATCGCAGGATCCTGATATCTGAGCTTTTATTCGGAGTCTTTGTATCCATTCCCTGACGATAGGGAATAACCACCGGGAACTGAGGCAAACACGGTCAACTATCTGCAACACCAGGCTGTTCTCAACGTTGAATCCACCAAACAATGGAAGCGATTGCTAAGTACGATTTCAAAGCAACTGCTGACGACGAGTTAAGTTTCAAACGGGGGGAAATCCTGAAGGTAAACATTGCTGTTCTCTTATTTAACACGTGTTGTATGTTGAGATGGTAACTAAATTGAAGCTGCACCTTGCTTATGTTTCATTTAAATGCGGTGCAGTGTACACTTATTGAGAGACCCTCACTAATATTGCATATTGCAAATATGGAATGAGCGCTTACAATATCCTTTCTGCTGTGTTAGATAGTGTTTACTACAGTAACATTTACTACAGTTCTGAGTTCTAATAGCCCACATGCCTGGATGTTTTTGAATCATTTGCATGGTAGAATCCAGAAATGATGCTATACCACAATCTGGTTTCCAAATATATTGGCCTAAATTGAGGCGCAGACCTCAGGTTCCGTCTATGTTAGTGGGAAGAGAATTGATACATTTATGATCATGAAACACTACTGATGTATTATAACTTTCACCAGTGCAGGCATCGGAAGGGGGGGGGGTTATATATAATCGTTTAATTATCATTCTCAATTTCATATTATTGTCAATCCATCAAGTGGACTTGATAACTCAGACCATGTTTCCATTAGGACTTTGAAGATGCTATCATGCATGTGTAAACCTAAATGAAAGATGTAAGCATGACTTATCTTCCCTCCCTCTGATCCAGCATCAGCAGTAGTTGGATGCTGCATCACAGTGGTGGTGGTCTTGCCATTAGTCCTGACTAACATTCCTTGATGGTTTGTGACACATGCAGCTGTAAGAGAATGACCACCCCCCCACCCCCCCCACACACTTTCTGTTGTACCTGCATATCCAGTCCGTATTAAAAAAAAATACCACTGGACCTTTAGACTCTAACCTATCGGCTGCCTGGCACAAAGCTTCACTCCCTTTTCATTCAAAAGAACAAGGGTAAAAGAGTTTGTGTTCTCATTTTTGACTAGATGAGAGTACAAGAAACCAGGAAGACAGAATTTCCCTCCCTCTACACAGCGTTGAGGTTTATTCATAGTTGTGTTAATCCCCTCAGATGAACATACAAAGCTGTCATACAAAGATTACAGGGTCAGATTTATTTTAAAATCTATAGGTAATTTGACAGCACAGATAGTTTGCATTTGACAGCACAGATCGTTTGTGCAACTCATCACTTGACTGTTCCATTCAGAAGGGACTGATTTGTCAAAACAGGGAAATTATATTTTGACCATGGGTCCATCATGCCATGCAGGTTCAGTGGGATTGGGGGGACTGAACAGGCATTTACACTTGATACGAGCAGGAAATGCAATCAGAGAGAGCGAGAGAGAGATTGATTCTCTATATTGCCTTTGCCACTGGGCAAGCAATTGACTGTAGCTGCCATAGCCTTAGTGCTCTCAGTTGGCAGCGTGTGGTGCAAAGACCCCTCCATATGGCAGCAGAAGCCAGATCAAGTAGCAGCTCCTACTGAAGCCACTGAAACATTTTTGTTACTTGTATTCCATATTTCTGTACAAACTGGGTGCATTCCTTCTTTTAAAGTTCTCCTAAGGTTGGCGCTAGTCTTGAAGTCCTAATCTGTGTCCTGTTGGTGTATGCCTGTCACTTCTGTCAAGCGTCCCTTCATCAGATTAATCCTTAGAGGCTCACAAGCACTTACGGCTTCCATTTTCAATAAGTTTTAGTCCGCTAGCCTATGTAATCTCATTCTGTCTTGTGGCATGAAAAACAGGAAAAATGGCCCCACACATGAGAGGTCTCAGCCAGAACATTACATTACTGCAAAAGACAAAGGAGGTTTTACTTGGAGTGTACTTGTTGCACCGATATTTTGTTGATATACCTCAATTGCTGCCGTGCTTGATCACCTTCGGGAGAGGAAGAACTGGGGCCCTTTGGTGCTGTGGCATGGACCCCAGAATGCAAAGACTTCTGCCTCAGCAAGCCTCTGCTGTTGCATGCTAACCACACAGAGAGGAAGTGAGTGATGGAGCAGCAACTCTGACTGCCGACTTTTCTGCTTTACATCTCCGTTTGCTTTCTCCTTTTGTAAAAGAAGACTCCCGTGAGACTTAAGTGGGGTGACGTTGTCCCTTATTTCAACTTTTTCTCTCTTGTTTTTCCAAGAACTAAGGTCACTTCTGCAGCTCGGCCTCATCACAGGCTCATTTTAAACCAATAGGCAGCACTTGAAACGCGCCTCACGGAAATGGAGCTGTCAAGACTGATTGGTACAAAGGCAGAAGCCAGCACCCACTCCAGACAGCGTGCACATCTGTTGCAACGCATCACATGGCCAGCAGTATGAGGATGTCCGATTGATAAATAAAAGGCCAAATATGCTGAGGAGTGAAGTTGAAGTTGTCCAGCTGTTTGCTCTCCCGTCATACCCCAGTCACTCAGCTGTCTTTCACCTGTCAGCTTTCCTGCTGCCACCTGACTCCTGCAGCAAACGGTCCATGCATATTTAAGCAGGTGTGTTTGGACGGCACGTTTGTTTGTTTTGGTCTTGTGCTGCGGGACGAGTAACTGTGGACTGAGAGCGAAGCGAAGCGCATGCTGTTGCTGAGTCCTGCTGATGGCAGCGGCATGTGTAAACTGTAGCATATGCTGTCACTGCAGGGAAGCTGCTCAGTACTCACTGACACTAATATGACAAGAGGAGAGCCGGGTGTGAGGAGTCACTGCGAGGCCGTGTTTCAAATATGTTACTTGTGCTCCACACATGACCTCAGTCTGCTGTGTGGCCATGTGAGAGAAACACACTGCTTGAAGACCTATGGTTCCTCCTTGTTTGTTTTGCTTATTAATTAGATTGCCTTGCCTGCGCTGAGCATAAAGAAGGGGAGTTGAGAAGAGGGATCTGATCCCCAGCTATAATATTAAGAGCCGAGGCAAGAAATGCCATCTTGATGAGTTGGCAAACCTTAAGCAAAACCCAGGGGCTGGTAGATAGTGCTTGCTCTGTTTGGTAGACTGCAGGTTTGCAATGCTGAAAAGAAAAGAGGTGGGAAAGAACATGCATCAGAAAAGAAGGGTGAACTAAGTGTGCTCTCCAGTCACAGGGATGTGCACAGCAGGAAAGGCCACTGTTAATGAGTGGCCTGGAAGTATGGAGAGAGACTGACTTTTATCTGTTGTACTTAAGAATCAAGCACCCCTGCATAGGCTCTTTGTGGTCACAACATTCTGTGGTGGCTTAATCGCGATCACAAACTCTCAACTCAACTCTCAACAACTGGTGGTGTACTTGAAACACAAGAAAACAATTGAAGTGGTTGCAGTAGAGGTTAGGGGTTTGACCTAGCGAGAAAATCATGCACAGTAACAAGAACTTGACTCTTGTCCATTGAAAACAGAAATCCATATTTTGTATCCTTTATGAACTCAGAATGTCTTGTTAATGTCTCTTTGTACAGGGACACCCTTCCCTCTCGATCCTAACCCCTAAGGTTAATCTCCGACAGCTTGGTTGTTTGCGGAGTCACATCCATCTCTCTGCTCTCTCTGCTCTTTTATGTGACCAAGAGACAGGGGGAGAGGGAGCATTTGGTTGTAGCCTAGGTCTTTGGCCTTTTACGTCTTCAGCATCAGCTCTCTTGGAACTCCGCCCCTACAATCAGGCCCTTTGTGTGTGGCACTCAAGCAGGGTCCAGATTCATGGAAGGGCCCTTAGGCAGGCCACCTTTCGCAGAGAGGAATGGAGAGTCGCGCCTGACCGGAGCCCATGCACCATCAGCGGCCCACCGTAGGTGAAGCTGTTCCAAACAAGCGCCTTCCCTAAGTTACTGTGAATGAGTTACCATCATGGACACCGTCACTGTGCTGTCTTTTTAGTCTTTTGTTAGTGTCTCCCTGAGATATGAGTGATATTTCTTTTCCCCTGGCTGTCAGTTCTTCACGTTTTAAGGCTCACAAATGTGTGTATGGAGCTCAAGCTCACAAGATCTTTCGCGGCCACTGAGTCAGGAGTGGTCACTGGGTCGGGAGTTTGTTGCAGCTAGAGCCATAGACTCTTTCGACTCTAGCCACAGCATACTTGCACCTCACTCACACATGCATCTGTTTGGATTTGATGTATCAGCTGTGACGTCTTCCTGACTCATCACCCACGTCACATGGAGAGCTTATTTTACAAGTTCATTCGAGAGAATTGAAATTTGAAAGAAGAAGCTTAAACCAATACACACGTCATACACAAAGCAGAGAGATGTGGCAGTTCTTTCTTATAAACTTGCCCTTCAGTTAACCTCTTAATGATCCATCTTTCTGCGTAAGGACTGGGTGGGGGTGAGTGGACTTCTAAGACTCCTGTTATCTTCACATATGCGTTTTCTCCGCACTCTACCTAGAAGGCTTAGAACTCTGATCGATTTCACAGAATTAATGCAATTTGCCCCCCTAACTGATTTCTTCCCTAGGGAAGCTTACCAGCAGCTTATGTGTGTTTGATTGCAGCATTTGAGGAGCACAGCCAGAGGATTAGGAGGCCAGTTTTACTCAGAATGGATGGCGGGCACTAACACCCAATCTGATTTGGCCTTGACAATCCAATAGGTGTCTAAATGAGGAACCGCCAATGGGGCCTCAGAGAAGATCTTCAGGGCTCTAATACAATCATGGTGCCGCGTCAGAGGGGGGCTGGAGAGCCGAGAGAAGCAGATGGAGTTAGAAAAATGTGTCCCACAGCTCAGTCAGACTCGGTACAGAGGGTTTTTCCTTGAAACTATTAATGGCCGGCTGCCTACTGCCTGAGGGCCAAATCTGCCCTAATGAAATCATCTGAAATATTCCACCCAATGAGAGGGAATATGGAGAGGTGTAAGGGTGAATCTGCCCTTATGAAATCATCTGAAATATTCCACCCAATGAGAGGGAATATGGAGAGGTGTAAGGGTGAATCAGTGTGCAGGTGATGTCAGTGTTAGGATGCCGGAACTGAGCCCTGCAGGCAAGGGAAAAGATGTTTTTTTTTGCATTACTACTCTGGATCTCCATCATTACCCAAGCAAACCTCTCTCACACTCACACACACACACACACACACACACACTCAAGTTCTGACAGTTAGTGGTTTCTTCTCATCTGATTCAACTTGAAATCTGCGGTGGGGAAAAGGTCAAAGGAAACAGCTGAGTTGATGGAGCTCATGTTGCCCCTCGGCTCCGGGTGTCAGATCTGTAGTCCTGTGGCACCACTGCTCTCTGACGAGTCACTCTGGCTTGTGAGCGCCAATTCAGCCGGCATGCTGTCTGACATTTCATTAACACATTTGTCTTTAGACCAATATTGTGTGTATATGTTTGTCTGCACTTTTAAATGCTTGTTTTAGTCTTCAGTCCATTTCATGCCTCAACACCTTATATGTTTTCTTGAATAAATGGGGCGCAATTTTCCAAGCATTTCCAAGTTTACACCCACATCAGATCTATATTGGAATGTTCCCTCTCCGTAGCTGTCTACTAGAAACCTGCTCAATTAAAAGCCCATCACAAGCTCCTTTGCAATCAGGTTTATTCAGTGACACAGGTGGCCTTTGCAGTGGCTATGCCTTGAGGCAAATATTCATAATATGCATGGCAGTTTCATGACTGGACTGTTGTGTAGTTGTTTTGCCTTTATTAAATTATGTCAAGAAAAAAGCCCATATTCATTAGCTTTCATGAGCCCCCACCAAAATCTGATAGTTATCATTTATGGTATCACTTCTTGATTGTTGGCACTTTTTCATTTGAGGACCACAACCTCCAAACCTCAACTCTCACATATGAAACCCATTAATGTAGCAGGTAAGAACAACATGGGATCACACATACTCTGTCTCACGCCAGTTAGCCTAGCTATTCTAGTTAGCTATGGAACTCTAGCCTAGGAAGCTATCTTAACAGTTGGCAGTTGCTAGGGTGTGTTCATATGAACTAATTAGCTGCTAAATTAAATGTATGTATTTGGCAGCCAAGCAGAGAAGCAGCAGTTTAATTGAAGTGGATGTAATGTCAGCTAGATAACTAGCTATGATTTCATGCAAATGGAATCTGCCATATAAACTGTTCTAAAGTTTTTAGCTAAGCAACCATAGCAACCAGGAAACATTGTTTGCTGCATAGCCTGAAGCAAAGTTTAATTTCTCAAAATCAGCTCACCAATAAAAGGCAGTCTTGGGTTCAAAGTGATTGCAACCAATTGCGGATGATGTTAAACGGCTTCACATATAATTAAACAATCCTGAGAGAAATAATGGGACATCAATGGGGCAAGGGCTTGTGGCGGTTTACTTAGTCAGTTCACCCACTAAGCACATCTACAGTCGTTCTTTATAGGTTTTAAATACCGCTTAGGGAAATAGAAATAAGGCCTCTCTGCAGGTACCTTTTAAGCCTGAGCTTATATAGGCTATAATGCACCCAGAATAATCAGTATACTTTGTATCAGTATGTATGTTGCTCTTACATAAATAAATACATTTATAATTATTTAAAAAAAAAAAACAATGAAAGTATTTCTGTCAAGTAAACACAGCTACATATTCAAACAATGTTTGTTACATTAGTTACCTGCTTAAGTAGCAATAGAACATAAGAACAGAAAGTGCCGCTGTTACTGAAGTTATAGCAACTTCCTTTATATATCAGGAAACTAATCTACACGTTACTTGAAGTTATAGCAACTTCCTTTATCAGGAAACTAATCTACACGTTACTTGTAGAGACTCACGTGCTGAAAAGAACACCTCCCCCCTCCCAAAAAAAAAAAAAAAAAACAGAACTTTACGAAACTCTGACTCCAATTACTATCTCAGTGTAACGTTAGTGTATGAAGGAGAAGTCACCCCCTCCCTTTGCCCTTCACAAACATGTTAATCCAATGGTTCCAATTCCCTCTCTGGAGACTACTATCATTACTTTTAAGGATACTAGGTCGCCAGGGGATAGATTAACGATTCGACTTAAGTATTTAGCGTTTATTCCCGTGCAACATCATAACACTAAATAAACACTAAATAAATGGCTTTCAGTGTAAGTGGTTATGGGGTATCTGAGAGGGCTCTGTGTAAAGGGATGTGTTAATGAGGGGTGTCACTGAAGGCCGCCCGCTTTTGTTTCATAATACTGGCTTGTAGTCCTAAACCTTTTGTTGACTCTTGTACTCGTGTCAGTGGATTTTATATCCAAGAATAGAAAGGGCTTTTATAATCCTGTCAGCCAAATGGACTTGGTGCATTAAAGATCTTTCTGAAGAGCCTCTTAAAACATCATCTTTGTGATGGGGTGGGCCTCCAGTCTGAGCAAAGCCTCATCTGCTGTCATAAACACTGCACTCTCTCTTGTGTGTCTCACTCCAGATGCATTCTGGTTTTGGACTGTTGAAACTGGAAATGAGTGTTCGTGTGGCTGTTAATGGTTTTAGAAATCGTGTTTTTTTTTGTTTTGTTTTTTTAAGCATTCGTGTGTGCAGACATCTCTCACGCATCAGACCTTTATCGCTTAGTCTGAAGTCACACTGGTGTAGCCCTGCTTCGATCTTGACGCCAGTGCGTTCTAATTTGTCCTGTTGTGTGTGTGTGTGTGTGTGTGTGTGTGTGTGTGTTTTGAGCAGTGCTATATTGTAAACCGACCTTTCCTATGCAGCTGTCCACTCCAGGGGTAACGTGCTCCTGAGTCAGAGAGGTAACTTCCAAGGCTGCCCCATGTTGCTGGTGCTGGTGCTGGAACCTGCTGTAGTCTTTCTGTGTGGACAAGCGCTGTGATGGTTGTGTTTTCCATACAGTTTTACATTGATATTATATTCTCATACATTACAAGCTCCGCTAAGCTATACACACAAACCCCGAATTTTGAATTTCTTTTTCTGGAGCACTGTTTGTTTACAACATTTGATGGCTCAGTGGTCTAATGTAGCGATCTGCTGTCAAGCCGAGTTATCACTTCCAGAAAGTGCAGGATGGGAACTCTGCCATTAAGGGTGAAATATCCCGGTGGGGAGCACACGCATCTCGTGACATCATCTCGTGACTGACTCTGAGTCACGTCAAAGCCCAGAGGAAAAGCAGAATAGCAGCACAAGAAACCCCACGCTAACCGACAGCGCCTGTGCTTTCCGCTCTCCCCAACTAGCACCCACAACCCCACACTAGTGTGAGACTGACTGACTGACTCCTCTCCCCTCTGCAGCATCTCTTCCGGCGTTGGCTCTGACCTCAGGAGCCCCCAGGCCTCACACCGAGTCGGCTTTCCGGCTCTCCTCTATAATTCACGGCAGGCAGGCGGGCGGGCGGGCAGGCAGGCAGGCAGGCAGGCAGGCAGGCAGGCAGACAGACAGACAGACCTGTGGCGCTGCTCTCCGCTGGAAGGCAGGCGTGTATGAACCGTCTGAAACGCACACGAGCCCAGGCGGGTCTGCTGGGGCTTGCTCTTGGCCCAATCCCCTGGGGGTTGAACATTATTTCCGAGCGTTATGTAATCAGCCCAGCGTTCCCTCTCCAGCAGGCTTGTGAGAGAGGAGCAGAAGTTGGTCTGGCCGTGGACTGAAACTGACCAGGGAATGGAGTAGACCTTCAGTCCCTCACTTCTCTTCTCCCTACTTTCTCATTTTATCTTTCTTTTTTTGTTTTGGCCTCCCCCTACCATTCTGTTCTCACTTCCTGTTCTTTGCCTCTTCCACCCCCAGCAGCTTCCTGTCTCCACGTCCCAGAATGCCTCCACTGGCGAAACAGTGTAGCAGACAGACAGAGAAAGCATAGCATAGCATAGAACAGTGTACAACATTATGCAGAAGCATAGCATAGCCTAGAACAGTGTACAACATTATGCAGAAGCATAGCAAAGCACAGCAAAGTGCAGACAGGAATGTAGGCCACAGTTAAGTGCAGAATAACACAGTAGATCATGCTCTCCTCCCCTCAGTGATATTACAGCATAGCATCACGTGTCTGAGCGCTTCAGTGCAGCACAGCCCAGCACAGGTAGTAACCCTACATCAGCTCATACCAGAACAGACCACAACAAAACACAGGGCAAAGTCACACAAGTTGGCTGTAGCATGTTGACCTCTGTGATGTTTCGGCGTTTAGACAATAGTCCAGAATAGTTATGCCATTCTACCCAAAAAGTAATGAACAATAATAAATGAAAAATAAACATTTTGACTCAGCAGTTTGTACTTCTTGTGGTCAAAACAGAAATGATTCCACACTTACAACAATGTCATCCTATTTTATTTAAAAAAAAAAAAAAAAAAAAGATTATTATTATTGTACCCTGTACATGCTTATTGTATAGGTTTACACATGTGTACATGGTCAACTGTGGCCTTGCCAATCTCGAAATGATTGTATGCATGATCACGGGGACACTTTGGCTAAAGGTTTCCGAAGGAACGATTATTCCCAATTGTTCTACAGAAAGCTGGCTTTAGTCTGTCTTGCCCTCCAATGGCTTGATTCCACTCCCTGCCACTAATTAGCATCTCTCCCCTCTTGGGAGCCATTGATTAGTTCTTTGTGGAGTTCGATCCTTCCGAGGTCTCCATCTCGCCTCTATTCTGTGTTAAGCTTCTTACTTAAACCCTGGCTTTGGAGGGCAGTCTGGAGAAATTGTCCTAGAAATCCATTAGGGTTGGATTCGTAGGAGGAGGGATGCATGAAACCTAATGAACAAGGTTGTGGTAGAACATTCAGTTTGTGTGTGTGTGAGTGAGACTGAGTGGCTTGTTCAGGCCGTAGCTGATCTAGCAGTAGATGCAACAGTCAGAGGTGGGTGGTGGTTCAGGCGAGCTAACAGCTGAGAAACACAAAGATATTTCTCCCATTTCAACATGGCGTACGATTAAGTTTAATTTGGAAGTAATCATATTACCTCATTCAAGCTTGACTGGCTCATGTGAAGAGAAGTTGTTATTTGCTGTCTGTCTTAAGACTTAAGCCACAGAACTAATGAAATTACTTTGAATTGGGCATTTTCCTCTTGGAGGTGCTTGTGCTCTGCTCCGTGCTGCTGTTCTTGGAGAGGTCAAATCAGATCAGATCAAAACTTGGATACCAGAAGAACGAGCGCCTCCCTCCCCCTGCCCGCCGCCCGCCGCCCTCCCTCCATGTGCCCCTCTCGTACCCCCTGTGTGGTACAGTGTACTGCTTCTGCACCAGTGACTTCAGCCCAACATAAGTGCGTGCATAGTGCTGGTCACTGATCAACCACATCAGTTGCCAGCCAGACTGCCTTCCAAACCACAGTGCAAACAGCAGCTTCCTGTTCCTGCATCCATCCAAGGGAAAAGAACAGCCATGCAGTAAATATTGGCCTGTATCACACTAATGGAGTGAAATGGACTCCTAGTACAATGGCAAGATGGTCTAATAAGTACCGCTCTGTGTCTTTGTCTGTGACCTGTGTCTGACAGTCAGTTGAACGCATAAACAGTAGCGTCTAACTGTGACAGCCTGACAGAGCTTCTGACTTGATGCACATTCACACTCAGTGAGGGTGAAGCACAAAGGAGCATGGCCATGTTCTGTGTGTGTGTGTGTGTGTGTGTGTGTGTGTGTGTGGGTGTGGGGGTGAGCTTCTGACTTGATGCACATTCACACTCAGTGACCGGGGTGGAGCACAAAGGCCATGGCCATGTCTCTGCCGTTCTGGATGAGGAGAGCGTCTTTGCTTCTTTGCTTCTCTGCTCAGTCAAGCAGGCGGCGCAATCTGCCCCACGGCCCCCATGTTGGCGTGTGTGATGGACACAAGCAGGTCACCACGCTTTCTTCTATACTGTGGTAGGCGTGCGTGTGTGTGTGTGTGTGTGTGTCTGTGCACATTGTGTGTGTGTGTGTGCACTTTGTGTGTGTCTGTGTGTGATAAGGGACAGGCTGTGCTGGCCAGTGCTGAGCACGGCCACACACACATACACATATACACACACACACACACACACACACACACACAGGCTTAGTGCTCTCTCCTTAGGGGAATTTCAGCCTTTTCCTCATGTTTCTTTTCTTGTGCCTAGTGAGAGGACAGGACTTTTTGCTCTTTCCAGTATCATATCCTCCATTTTTGTCTTTTTTTTTTCTTCCCCCTCATCCACTCCCGTCCCCTGTCGTTCTCTATCGCTCTCTAATCTCTGGTGTGACGTGTTCTCTGGCTTCTTTAATTGAGTGACTGGTTGGACTGATGAGATCATTCACCTCCCTCCAGCTAAGCTGCGGGTGAGCTGACGGGATCTCATCATCCTCATCCTCTTCTTCATCATGGAGTTATCACAGAGCTGGCAGGAGTGTCTGCTTGTGTGTCTGCTGCTGGAAGGCATGCATGCACGGCTGCACCCAGACTGACACGCTAGAGAGGCTTAGAGTAGAGGAAGGGGCGGAGAGAGAGAGCGAGAGAAGAAGGGCAGATGTGCTAAACCGGTGCGTGTTCACCAGCGGCGCGTGTTCACCAGCGGCGCTTACCAAAGCACGGCCCAAGACTCTCTGACTGCAGAAGCCACTTCTGAGAAACTACCCACATGCTCTGGCATCTCTCTCTCACAGCCTCCTCCTCAAGACACTACAGTCCCAGCTTGTTTGTGTGGGTGTGGATGTGGGGGGTGGGGGGATGTGTGTGGGGGGATGTGTGTGTCAGTCAGTCAGTCAGTCAGTCAGTCAGTCAGTCAGTGTGAATAAATCAAGTGTTCCAACTCTGACGATAAAACTATGTAGCACACAGACTCATAACACTCCACATTCCACGGAAGCCCAGATTCCAGGTAGTTCAGCCCTCGCTGACTCAGTCACAACACACAACTGCAGCGTCACCCACGTCATCACTTTGTCCACGAAACCGCTAGATGTCTGTCAAAAGAAGAATGATAAACTAAGATTCTTGGTGTAGGTTGAGGGAAGCGCTTTCCATACATCTGCAAGTCCCTCCTCAGCAAGTACACAAATCCTTCTATTGTCCCTGCTAGGGCAGAGAGCCTGTGCTCCAATCATAGAGAGGAGTCTAGGGACATTGATAGGGTACAGTGCACCAGTTCAAAGCCTGATAGGAATCCAAGCAGTTGCTGGAGGTTGTGGCATTTCTGCATCCTCTGACCAATTAACCAATCAGCATTGCTCTTTTGACTCCCACATAGGTCTGGGTGGTAATACGGTATACCGGGGTATTTAGAAATTCCGAAAGTAGGATTTTCAGTACCGTTAAAAATAGATGCTCCCGTTTCTAAACTGATACGGAGCCAGCTTGGCTAACTGAAGAATTATTTGGAGGTAGAAAAGAAATACTTTCTTGTGGTGACCACTTGCATGCATTACTAGTATTTAATATAATTTGTGGTGATCTGGCCCATATTCTTATGTGTTTATATTCAAGCTACTGTTGGTAGATTGGTTAACTACATTTCCCATACACCCCAGTGTGTGATTACAACATTGTGTGTTCTGCAACAACAAGGAAGTGGAGTGGTGTCAGTTAAACTAAGGATGATCTTTTAAACTCTTCAACAAGGAGTTATATCTGCGTTTCCTTGGCACTCGACTTCCACACGGCTGACCCCATTTACTCATTATTGGTTCTGGAGTTTACAGTGCATGATGGCTAATGTAGTTTTGCTCAAATTAGGTCATTTCTGCTCTCTAGGTCTCCTAGCTAATCAATTAAATATGACTAGATATGGAATCATGAGAATATTGCCACATGTAACTTTATCTTGAGATGACGTCTTCCGACTACAAAAGCAGTTTATTAGCCACGTGATTTTCTTCAGCGGCCAGTCTGCCACCACATGGTCTCAGTTCAGCAAAACTCACACAAATACCATCATATACCATATACCCCAGTGGAATGTCAGGATGGTGTGTGTGAAACAATTGATACCACCCACACTACTTCTGGGTAGGGGTGGGCGATATGGCCAAAATCTTTTATCACGGTTACGGTATCACGGACTATTATACGGCTCTTCAGAATGTTCAGAAAAAGTTCTGTTGATTTGAATGGGCCACCCCAACGTTTGCAGGTCTGTAATTTCTTTATATTCACCGCTGCGAAAAAGTAATGATTGCGGTCATTGGCAATGGGTTTTGTGCTTCTAATTCACATCTTTCATATCATTCCGCAAGTAGTCCGGTCATTTAACGTTTTGGCAAGTAACCATATAATAGCGGAATAATGTATAGTTCGGCGGTCATTATCTAAAAATAAATCGATTGGATTTCAAAATAAGAGTCTCCCGCGGTTGAAACGGTATTGTCAAATCTCGACCGGTAAACACATTTCTACCGCTGCACAGTATATGTCATATCGCCCAACCCTACTTCTGGGTAGTGTTCTTGCTATCTCTAATCAAATAGTGAGGCCTCAGCACCAGACATTCAATGAAGGCCTTTTATGGTATTACGGTGATTTCCCCTCATATTCTGGTGAAGCAGTTACTGGAACGTACCTAGCACAGAAAGCAGAACTTGAGTCATGATCATCTGCAATTTTCTTGCACGTGTTGTTTTTTGGGTCTCTATCTATCTGTATCTCTTTTTTCCTGTTGTCCTGCTGCTCCCTCTGTAACCCCTCTCCCCTGGGTCTGGGTGTGGCGTGGGGGTCAGAGGGGAGCCCCTCGTCCTCTGCCTGCCGGGCCTCAGCTGCTTGTTCTTCTGGTTGGCAGAGATGGAGGGGAGGGCGAGGGTGAGTGAGAGGGAGAGAGTGAATGCAGTGTGGGCAGATGGGGCCATTTCAGGAGAAGGGTCCTGCCATCCTCCCCTCCTGTTAGTGTGTGTGTGTGTGTGTGTGTGTGTGTGTGTGTGTGTGTGTGTGTGTGTGTGTGTGTGTGTGTGTGTGTGTGTGTGTGTGTGTGTGTGTGTGTGTGACTCTTAAACCGTGTGTTAATTACCGCTGAGCTAGAGTACTTCATTAGTGTCAGAGGAGGCAGGCTGACTGCGCTGGGGATCATGCCAGGGCTTATATCCAGAGTGCTCTGCCACACACACACGCACGCACTGACACTCTCTCACACACACTCACTCACTGACTCACACAAACTTATAGACACACTATCCACCCCTGCTGAGATGGCCTACCATCCCCCCTCCTCCCACCTCACTCTGCCCCAGCACACGGGTGTCTATTCAAGGGAACCCTCTCACTCGTTGTCCTACACATCTCTTTCTGAGTATATGTCTTACTCTCTTTCCATCTGTCTCTCTGTCTGTGTCTCTCCCCAGCTGTCAACTCCCTATGCAGTGGACATGGAGCATTTGTTCCAGTCCCTCTATGCTCCAACACACACACACACACACACACACACAGGGTTGTGAGGTTTTCTGTGTGTGTGAACAGAGGTCTTGTTGGCTGCATGCACATTTTCTTTGTTGCCACATAAAAGCTACGGCCTCCATCCGCATGTCTGTTGTATTGTGACTTCTGGTAACCCCTGAATCTGCCCTCGAGGGCTTAGAGTACACACACTCACTCACTCTCTCTCTCTCTCTCTCTCTCTCTCTCTCTCTCTCTCTCTCTCTCTCTCTCTCTCTCTCTCTCTCTCTCTCTCTCTCTCTCTCTCTCTCTCTCTCTCTCTCTCTCTGTGTATCTGTACAGATGCATAAGGGTAGGCTGGAGGTCTATTATCAGGAATAGCAGACTGGGAAATTTAAGGGAGCTGTTGAAAGGGGGGTAAAGATAATAACGGGCGAAAAGAAGAGAAAAAGGCTTTTGTATGCAACCCTGACAGATTAATTCATGCTCTCCCATAATCCGGCTGCAGCTGTGAGGTCGGCTCTTGCTGAATCCCTCGCAGGATTGAGCCGCCCTACGGACACGTGGACCCACCCTTTACCCCACCCCCACCATGCAGCATGGCTCTCTGGTTGGAGTCAGAGGGCTTCTCTCTCTCTCTCTTCCCTCCCTTTGTGTGTCTCTCCCATGCATAGCCTACATGATCAGCCTTCTTTATTTCCCATGGATGAGCCATCTTTCTCTTCTTGTCTGTGTGCACTCCTCCTCTAGGCATCCTCTCTGCAGCCATAAAACTGCCAATCAAAATCACTGTCTCCAAAATGGGCCTCATTGAGAAAGGGTGACTCCAGACATTTGCAGTGCCACCACAGTAGACCTGTCAGCACCATAGTACAAGTGGAGATAGAAAAGTGTGATTTGCACTACTGAGCTGTCCGACATGATCTGCACTTCTGTGCCATGCGCCAGCTGGGAGGGAGATTATGGTCAGCTTCTCGAGTGCAAACTCTTTGGCCTCAGCCTGATTTAAAAGAAAATAGACCAAGTGCCGAGACAATCCAGCAAACCCACAGAGGCCAACTAGCACAGTGAGGCACAGTGAAGCACAATGCTGTACTTGTGTGTGCTCACAGAAAGGAGTGGGGAAAGAAACCCAGATTTTCCCAATTGTAGGCAGTTAGCTGTTGTCTTTTATCTCTTCTGTTCTAGCATAGAATGATTGGGGGTGGGGGTGATGAACGAGGGATGAGATGAATGAAAATAGTGTATTCTATGTGTCAGGCATCAGGTTGAGATCAGGCTGCTCCAGGCAACACTTTCCCCCCATATGTAGTGTGACACTTGGAGATTTCTACGAAAGGAGCTGTTGTGCGTGTTATTGTCTGTAAACTGCATCGCTGGAGCATCAGCCAGGTCCGTTATCTGGTCCTGCAGCATGCGCTAACGTCTGTGCTGCTTGGCCGCTAACCACCTAATGTGATAAAGGATCGAAGCCAAAGAGTGGGCTTCTGCAACAGAACCGCCTTTCTTCTTGTGTGATCCCCTTCCCCCTACTGAAAGCCTGCTCTCCATTGCCGTTGGAAGTGAATAGGCGTCAGTCTCTCGATGCCTGGAGCCGAGACATCAGCTGGAGGGTGTTTATCCGTCCAGCAACGTTTGGAAATCTGGGTTGCCATTGGCTTGGCTTTGAGGCTGTTACTAGTGAGTTGGCTTCGAGTTAAGTAAGTTACAGTTACATTTAAGTAAGTAACTGTTTTTTTCCCTTCACCTTTGGACACACTGTCGAACTGACAGTGAAAACTTCAGGGAGTTAATTGCACAAATGTGTTTCCACGGAAAAGAGAGGTCACAGGAAATGGCATGACCTAGCCTGGCAATGTGTTGGTTGCTGTCTACATTTCTGCAATTGTCGTTAGCTCACATGGCATAATGTCTCCGGCAGTAGGTAGGCCATGATCCTCTCCCTGGATATTACAGTCGTCAAATTGACGCCTCCAAAAATTCCAGGAGTGTAGGCAATGCAAAAAATATTGGACATAAAGTGTTTTACCTGCGTCCTCCGTGGCAGTTAATTTCTGCTTGGATGGAAATGTGGAATGGGAGAGAAATTGAACATGTAAAGTGTAGCCTTAAATCATTTAATATGGAGGTTTGTACAGATACAGAAATGGTACGTCCTGTCTTGCCAACAGGATTGTTGCCTGCAGGACTTGGCGTGGATCCAGCCAGGTGGAGTGCAGCACCCCTCATGCATTTAGTCCCCTACTATTGGGAGGCTGAAAGATCACCGTCTGATGCCCAGTCTGTGTCCCTACCCTAGATATGGAGGAGCTTTTCAGGTTCTACTCCATGCCGTTATCTTCCTCTGAAATCTGTCCTGTGGAAGGCTGTTCCAGGGTGGTATCTCCCACTGCAGATAGAGGTGGAAACACCAACATATACAGTTATTCATTTGGCACATTTTCATCAAGACGTATGCTCCCTGGGTACTGAACCCTTTGGTGGTGTTGGCACCTTGCTCTGCCAATTAATATCAGATGAGGTAAAGAACTCACAATCTCAGCTCAATTCAGTAGACTTCGTGTACGAATGGTAAAACATTAGATTAGATTAGATTAGATTAGATTCAACTTTATTGTCATTGCACAGAGTACAGGTACTGAGGCAACGAAATGCAGTTAGCATCTAACCAGAAGTGCAAAGTAGAAGAGTGCAGAGTATGTGCAAATGGTAATATAAATATAGATAAATATGGTATATACAGTATGACATAAGATATAAGTGGTATGAGCAGTAAGAACATGAGCAGCAATAAAGGTGATTAGTGCAGATGTGATATAGATATATGTAAAGTGCAGGTGAAGTACAGGTGAAGGTGGCAGTAGAGGTAATAAAGTTATAAATGAGGTAGGAGACATGATAAGATATAAGTACGATGAATATGGATATGACAACAATTTAACATAAATAGATATATACAATGAACAATTTAGTGCAAATGTTCAGTGGCTGGAGGTAGGTGTGTGGCAGTCAGGCCAGGGTAGAGAGGGGAAGACAGGAAGGAGTGTGAGGGGGTAGCCAGGGGGAGCTATCACCGTGGTGCAGAGTTCAAAAGGGTGACAGCCGCAGGGAAGAAGCTGTTCCTGAGCCTGCTGGTCCGGGAACGGAGGGCCCTGTAGCGCCTCCCTGAGGGGAGGAGGGCAAACAGTCTGTAGTTGGGATGGGAGCTGTCCTTCTCGATGCTGCGCGCCTTCCGCAGACATCTCTTGCGCTGGACAGCATCGATGGTGGGGAGTGGGGAGCCAGTGATGCGTTGGGCAGTTTTCACTACCCTCTGGAGGGTGCTGTTGGTGTTGATGCTCTCAATGGTGCAGCAGTAGAAGTTCACCAGAATCTGAGGAGACAGATGGGCCTTCTTCAATCTCCTCAGGAAGAAGAGACGCTGGTGAGCCTTCTTGACTATGGTTGAGGTGTTGAGGGTCCAAGAGAGGTCCTCGGAGATGTGGACACCCAGGAATTTAAAGCTGGCGACACGCTCCACCTCTGTCCCGTTGATACAGGTCGGGGTGTGTGCGCCACCTTTGGTCCTCCTGAAGTCCACAATGAGCTCCTTGGTCTTCTTGGTGTTGAGAGCCAGGTTGTTATTGGCACACCACTCTGCCAGGTGCTGAACCTCCTCCCTGTAGGCCGACTTATCGTTGTTGCTGATGAGGCCAATCACCGTTGTGTCGTCTGCAAACTTTACAATGGTATTAGAACCATGTACAGCTGTGCAGTCGTGGGTGAAGAGGGAGTAGAGGAGAGGGCTCAGCACGCAGCCCTGTGGGACACCAGTGTTCAGGATGAGGGTTGAGGAGGTGTTGTTGTCTAACCCGACAGACTGGGGTCTGTTGGTTAGAAAGTCCAGAAACATCATTAGCTTTTCAGCTTTAGTTAGTAGTGCCCTTCTCTTTTCTTCCTGTTTCCCCCTAATCTCCTTCCTCGGCCCTGTCTGTGTTTAGAGCTCACCTCACCCATGGACTAGCTTGAGCCCCCTCTGCTCTGGGCTGTCCCCAGTTGTCCACCATCTTTCCCCCTCTGGGCTGGTGGAGGTACAGACACTGGGGAGCTGCTCCATCAGCAACCTGAGAGACGCTTTTGCTCTGTGGCGGCTATATTCCTCTCTCCCTGTGAAAATCCCCACGCCGCCTTTCAACTCCACTGCTATGTGTAGTGAGTGCCTTGTGAGAGCAACAGCAGCTCCTCCTGCGTCTGTGGCTGTCTGTCCTTGTTGCTGTTCACACAGCCGAGGTAGTTGCAGCGGCGCTCATGCCAACGTGGGCAGACAGTGTGTTGTGCTGTTGGGTGCCTCAGGGAAAGAGGTGGGGGGGGGGGAGCGCGTGCAGTTGTGTGAAGGGTTGCAGAGCATGCGGCACGCAATACGTGATTCAGAAACGCATTATTCTTTTAGCAGTGGTAAGATGGATGACCTCAAATGTTTCCTGTAATAACTTGTTTAAAGAAAAGTTTGTGTGTGTGTGTGTGTGTGTGTGTGTGTGTGTGTGTGTGTGTGTGTGTGTGTGTGTGTGTGTGTGTGTGTGTGTGTGTGTGTGTGTGTGTGTGTTGGGGATGGGCATGGGCATGAGTACTCGTAATCGATTATGATTTTATGACGTCACATTTGACAGTTATCCAGTGAGGAAATGGAGTAGGGGGAATGCACAGCTAATAGCTAAAATCGTGGCCAAGATTGGTTGGTGATTTACTTCCTCTCGATGTGAGATCCCCTATAATACGAGCCTTGGAGTATTTGCTAATTTTCTCTGTCGAGTACTGAAGCTGTCAATAGGACCAAAGTGCACATCCCTCGTGTGTGGACTGAAAATGAGGAAATGATGATCACTTTTCGATAGGCTATTTTGAGTTCTGTTAATCTTTCCATCAAGAAATTGACAAGTGCTGCGATATTCTGCGATTAAGTATTGTATCCTGTCACATGTCAGGTAAGGATGTAAGGTAGTTATAAATGTCAAATCAGATTGTCAAATCAAGCATGTCGCTTTGCTCATTATCTCTACTGTATGCCTGTAGTCACCTGCATCATGTAGCTCAGTCGATCGCAAAGCTTATGGTGGTAGATCGTGTCATTTAAAAAAAAAAAATTCAAATCAAGTTAATATTTTTTTTTTTTTTTTTTTTCTATAAATTGCAAGATCACAACGGAAGTCATTTAAGGTTACCTTTCCTATAGAACAGATCTATAGCTTTTTCATTAAACAAAATAAAAAGCCTTATGTTATTTAGCTGTGAATAATGAAGGAAGCAATAAATCCGATTATTATCCAAACCCTTGAGAGCTGTTGCCATGGAGATTTAACGTTACTTTCTGTTTGAAGATAAGGTAGCAGCGAGTGTTGAAGAATGGATGACTTGAAATTGGACGACTTTTAAATTAATATATGAAATTGAACAACATCAACTTTACGGATAAAATAAATAAACAAGGATACGTTTTGTAGTCCTGGTAATCTTTTGTTTAGCATATTGGCAAGGTTATTTATTTTTGTTCTTGATGAATGAATGTTTGTTTATTAATCAGTTATTTTTCAACAAATAACTCAATTATGATTACAAAGAGGAACATTTGCAACATTCGGTGCTGTAGGACGGTCTACTCAGATCTGCTGTGCTGTGCTGTGCTGTAGGACGGTCTACTCAGATCTGATGTGCTGTGCTGTGCTGTAGGACGGTCTACTCAGATCTGCTGTGCTGTGCTGTGCTGTGCTGTGCTGTGCTGTGCTGTGCTGTGCTGTGCTGTGCTTGTGTGTTGTGCTGTGCTGTGCTGTGCTGGGTGCTGTAGACGGTCTACTCAGATCTGCTGCACGGCCTCCCCTGTGCTGCTCCTCAGAGACCACACCTCCTGGGGAGGAGCCAGCGCTGCCTGCCTGCCTGTGTGTCAGACCTCCTGCCAGATTGTCTGACAGAAGTTTAGGTGACGCAGAGGAGAATTCCCTTTTCAACATTTTCTTTACAGTAGCCGAATGATCACCCGGCAGGTGCTCAGCTGGGTGATCCCCCACACAGTGTTCCCTCTCTGGGCTGGGCAGGCTGGGAAAGGGCTGATTCTGTTGTGTTGACACTACTCTCCAGATAGATGTGGCTGAATCTGATGTTTCTCAGTCGTTCCATCCATGCCCTGAGACCAGCTCCAGGCTGTTAGTTAGCCGCATGTCACATTTGCTAAGCTGCCACTGTGCTTGTGTGTGTGTGTGTGTGTGTGTGTGTGGGGGGGGGGGTGGGTGGGTGGGTGGGTGTGTGTGCTGCAGACCCTTTTGTGCACAGGAAGGACGTTGCACTCTTTCATTTCCTCCTCCACACTTCCCACCGCCTCTTTGGTTTTTTTCTCTCACTGCATCATTTGTTTGTATTTTAAGGGTTGAAATATGTAGCCACGTCTCTTTTGGAGATCTGTTGCAAAGTGTGGGGAGCCCCCACCCCCAGCCACTATCCGTGGGGAGCCCGAGGGCAAACCATGGGACTCATTGTGAACCTTTCACACTTCAGCATGGGTGATGATTTGGGTCAGGTATGCCCTGCGTTTGTGTATTTGAGGGTGGGGGAGGTCACATCTTGCTAACCCCATGGGTTTGTGAAAGTGGGGCGTGTGTTTGTTTATTTGGTTTTTTAAGGGGTGCCTCTTTCCCAGGGTGCTCTTAAACTAAGAGAATTTAACAATTCTCACACACGCACTTGTTTACATGCAACAACACAAATGTTTACATTTTCCACCATTTTCCATTTTGTCCTGTTGTTCCCAGGTATTAAATGAAGAATGCGACCAGAATTGGTACAAGGCGGAGCTGAGCGGCAAAGATGGCTTCATCCCCAAGAACTACATTGAGATGAAGGCACATCCGTGAGTACAGCAGTACTGTAGAGCTCTACCTCACACACTCACTCACTCACTCACTCACTCACTCACTCAGTGTGTCTCAGCTTTAATGTAGAAAGCTGTATTTCCTCCCATAGTGGTGCCACACACACAGAGCTCTCATAAGCCACAGGCCCACCCTTTTGCTGTGCTCCTCTCTCCATCATTTAAGAGCATAATGGCTTTTGCATTAGTTTTCTGTTACAACATGGCTGGCTGATTCTTATGTACAGCGAAAGCCTTCAGGACTGGAATGAAGCATCTACAAGGAAGAGCTTATAATTGTGAGACAGGTTCTGTTCGTTTTTACGATAGCACTATCGACCTTTGATCCTCAATTCCATTCGCCAGGCAGAGGATATTTGCACCCATCCTTTCCAGAGAGAGGGGGGGGGGGGGGGGGGGGGGAGGAGGGAGAGGCAGTGCCCAGAGTGAGAGCCCTTGGTAGGTAATGTTTGGAGCAGTAGGCAGTGCCCAGAGTGAGAGCCCTTGGTAGGGAATGTTTGGAGCAGTAGGCAGTGCCCAGAGTGAGAGCCTTTGGTAGGGAATGGTGAAAGGCGCCCCCTGGGGTACTGGATGTCCGTCAACTCTAATCGCATTTTGACGCTCACCTGTTTAGAGGCAGGCCCAAGCCACACACACACACACACACACACACTCCTCTCCATCCTCCTCAGGCTACAGCTAGCTCAGTGACTGGGGGGTAGTGCCCTGCTTGACACTGCTCTTTGAACACACAGCTGCCCCATAGCTGCCCCATAGCTGCCCAGGCTCTCTTATCTGTGGCCTTCTTCATTTTGCATATTGTTTAAGAGTGCTTCCACATGGGCTTGGTTTGCAAACGCTGGACGGTGAAGCAGTGTGTGGTTAAAGGCTACTTAGCCGTGTTATTCAAAATAAGAGCATAATGGGACGGATTGTTCTCCGAACCATCCAGGAAGGTTACCTTTGTAGCCGGGGCCCAGAGGGCAGACAGACAGGCTTGTGACTCCACAAGGGAGCGTTTGACTCATCGGCCCGTTTTCAGTCAAATGAAAGGGGCACGTTCAGCTCCAACGGAAAGGCTAGATTGGGTATGATGTTTGACCTCTCACACGGGACAAGGCACCCAGGATGCTTCAGCATCACAACGCAGTTAAGGTCACCCACAGCATGAGCGCAAATGTAGGCAGACTACACCTCACAGCGCTCAACCCATTAATTTTAGTAATTCGCTGTCTCTCCCTCTCTCCCTCTTTCCCTCTGTCTCTGTCTCTGTCTCTCCCTCTTTCTCTCCCTCTCCCTCTGTCTCTCCCTCTCTCTCTCTCTCTATCTCCCTCTCCCTCTGTCTCTGTCTCTCTCTCCCTCTCTGTCTCTCTCTCTCTCTCCCTCCCTCTCCCTCTCGTATAAAAGCGCTGGGGGGCATTTTTAGACTTAATTGAATATTGACTGTGTTGCATCACTGGCAGCAGACAGGTTTTTGCCAGGCAGATGGCCGGGGTCAGGATTGGGGGGTGGGTCAGGGCAACACTCCCCAGCATGTGTCTGAGACACGGGGGCAGCCTGCACCCACCCATCCACTCCTGCCGTGCTTTCATGAGAGGTGGTGGTCCTTCTGCTCTTTAGGTAGGTCCAGTAGCCATCAAGGCTGTTTCAATGTGCATTGAGAGGAGGCTGTCACTGGATTCAGAGCCCTACCTGCTGCCCCCCCCCCCCCCCCCCCCCCTCTTTGTTTGTTTGTGTGTGTGTGAGTGTGAGTGTGTGTGTGTGTGTGTGTGTGTGTGTGTGTGAGTGATAACGTGTGGTTTATAAGAGAATGATTAATGAATGATTGGTAGCCCTTAACCTGGCTAAAGAACTGCAACCCAGATTGTTAGAGGCGCTTGTTCAATGGGTTATTTCACCCAGTTTTACAGAAGGTAAAGATCTGTTTCGTGGTTCTGTTACATGGTGCTCTGATAATGGCAGTGTGATAAGAGGTGTGTGTGTGTGTGTGTGTGTGTGTGTGTGTGTGTGTGTGTGTGTGTGTGTGTGTGTGTGTGTGTGTGTGTGTGTGTGTGTGTGTGTGTGTGTGTGTGTGTGTGTGTGTGTGTGTGTGTGTGTGTGTGTGTGTGTGTGAGAGAGAGAGTAATGACTGAGTTAGAGTGGAGTTTGCCCTGAAGTGAAGTTCTACTTCCTTGTTGGATTGTGTCTCTCCCTCTACCTTAGTCAGCAGACTTTCTGAAGGCTAGTTTGAGACTTGACACACAACACTTGGAAGCACACACATCTACCCCTGCTTTCTCCTGTGTGTTGATGGCAGTGTTCTGATGCAGCCTGTATGACCCATGTGTGGTCTGTCAACAAGGCAACATCCCCCACCCCACACACAAACACACACACACACACACACCCACACCCACACTCACACCCACACACGTATCCATGCAGGCGCTGACACCAGTTTGTACATGTGTGTGCCTTTCT
The DNA here is from genome assembly GCF_900700415.2 of Clupea harengus. NCBI lineage: Eukaryota > Metazoa > Chordata > Actinopteri > Clupeiformes > Clupeidae > Clupea > Clupea harengus. Next base: position 17,408,146 of record NC_045152.1, read on the forward strand.
GTTATTTCCCTGTGCCTTTGTGAGCTTTGGGCAGTATTGTCATGTCACAGGACCTAATGACAGCCATGTGACACTGGTGGGGAGGTGTTGCTGGCGTCTCGCACCCCTCCCCCCCCACCCCCCCAGTGACACCAGGCGGCTCCAGGCACGCCGAGCCTCCAGTCTGCATCCTCCGCTGCGTGGCCATGGCTGCATCACTGGAAACAGACCAAGGAGACGAGCCCAGAGAGGAACAGAGAGTAGCTTGACATCGGGATTGTAGTTTGCGAGGTATAATGAGGTTTGTTAGCAAACTTGCCAGTCACTAACAAGCTAAACGTG
>NC_045152.1:17413466-17488466 GCF_900700415.2 Clupea harengus
GCATATTTTAATCATCAATGATTCCATTTTTTTATAATTCTTCCTGCTTATATATATATATAGATATAATTTTTTTTAAGCTGAGCAAGAGAGTGTTTTTTTATTTCCAAGACAGAAACAGGTGAGAACGAATTAGGATGATGTTGGGAGCATTCTATAGTTGGTCATTTTAATGGGAAACCGGACCAGTGGCCAGATGGTTTTTTTTTTTTTTTTTTAATGCCAACCTATTTATTGCAGCCATCGTCTTCTCGTTGCCGAGAATGTAGCCGCCTGTCGGCAGACATCGTCATGAGGGAAGCACGGTCAGAGGGCTTTAAAAAAAAAAAACCAATTGCCTCACACAAGCATAAACCCAGTTGAGGTGTAACCTGTTTTTGTATTAAACAGTACAGACAGAATGAAATTCATAGGAGTGTATGAAACCTACTGGACACGCTCGCACATAACTCCCTGCGTCACACCTGGGATACGTTCCCTACAGATGAGATCCCATCGTTGTGTAATGTAATAGCCAGTCGACAGGCACTGCAGAAAATATATATTACAACAATGATAATAATAATGTAAAGAAAGCATTGAGAATTAATGTTTTTTTGTTTATTGTTTTTTGTTTGTTTTCCTGATGGGTTGACATCAGCGCTATGAGTGTGAAGTTTTTTTTTCTCAGTCTTCTATGGTGTGTGTGGTCGAGCACTTTCGATGTTAGCCATTTTGATTTCTAGTGTTGCGTGTTCTGTATGTTTGTTTTTGTTGTGTTCATGATGACGATGATGATAATGATGATGATGAATTTTTGTTTTGTTTCATTCTGTTCTCTCTGGATAGTGCCTTTTTTCTCTGGCGTGTCAGTTGTCCGACCTGCTGCTTGAGCTCCTACTCGTACCTCCAACCCCTACCCCAAAGCCTACCGTGTACAAGTGTCAGTGTCAGGCCTCGGCTTTCCCCCATGACTGATAATGATGATACTCAGTGTTTCTTTTACCGTTTCCCTTCACTTTTGTCTTTTGTTGGTCTCGTCTTTTTGCTCTTTTTTTATTTGCCTTCTTGTTTTTGTTTTCAATTAATAAAATGGAAATTATAAAAAACAAATGTGTGTGCCTGTGTTAGTGTCATTGTGTGTTTGCTGCATACTTAAAAATATCACCTAAAACACATTTTTTGATTGTGTGTTTCTAGAAAGATAGATTTTTTTTTTAAAGGATAATTTAACAAAGCTGGGACAAAAATCAAACGAGCTCTGCACTTGTAGTTGAGCCTGTATTTCTGATAAATGGCCATTAGATGACCACCCAGTTTGTTATCGAACATTAGAGATGGATAGATTTTAAGGGACATTACATCAAACACTAGTCTACTATTGAAGTGTATAAAAGTGATATTTTTAAGTAGCTGTATATCTTTGACTATATGCCCAATATGGCTGTTGTGAACAGTCCCAACTATAATTATGACATGAAGGGGTAGTTCTATAGTAACATCTTTAGCATCTCCCTCTCTGCCCTGTGAGAAAAGGAGGAATGGCCACCCCCATCCAGCTATCTTGGGAGTCTAGCCATATCCAGTCTTGAGACGTGGGGGGTTGGGTGGTGACACACGTATGTGGTACGAGGGGAATGGGCCGCTGCCTCAGGTCCTAGCCCTGCTCAGCTCAATGATGTCTTACTGCTCACTGAGATCTCCAACATTGCATTAGCTACAGTCTGGTGATTCCTGCGCGCTTCTGTCCATAGCTAGAACCAGGTCTCTGGTGTTTCAGGATTACACCATTGGTATTTGTGGCTGAAGAGAAAAAACAACATTATGAAAGGACCTCTATGTGTCCAGTTCTTACAGATGGTGCTTTAGCGTTTGAAAATTTTTAAACAAGCATTCAGCAATCAAGTCTAGAATGAAATCCACAAATTACAAAACCAGGCCCAGGATTAAAGAGTAAAAAATATCCCAGGGCCACGCCACATATCCCCTGGGCCACGTTCCTCGCCAGTCTGTGTCTGACTCTTCCATTTAGCCCCGATCCCCCCTCCTCAGAGAGGGTCAGACCTGGGTCACTTTCTCTGCCTATACCGCAGCTGCCAAATGGCATTAGTACTGCCACTAGCTGCTGACCAAGGGCATACAGCTTAAGTAAAACCCTACTACCAGTTTGGATATTGTGCAAAGAGGATCACAGTATATTTCAAAGCTTAGAAAGATGGTGGTTTGTTGTATAGGAGTTACCCTGCAGAAAAGAAGGTTTTTTGCTTTGAGTTTCATATGTTTCAACCTCATCACAAGCACCTTATGGCTCTGATTCAGAACTTTCAGGTTCGGGTGTACTGATTGTTATTCTCCATGTACTGAGGCTGACAACATGGATGCTATAAAACTGCCACATGTGATAGGACTCAATTTATGACCCTCACTAAACTGTAACATTCAAAGAAAATAATCTAACGGCCAAACATTGGAATTGTCAACATTTTACATCAATTCAAATAGGGAGGTTTTAATGAGGCAACGGCACAGCCCTAACGGCGTTTTACTGCTTAGATCAGATACACCTGGTGCCAGTGCTCATTTGAACATCTTGCCTTTTAAGCAAATGAGATTTCTCTTATGTAACGCCCAAAAGCAACGGAGCGGTATCCTGTTCATAGGAAGTCTCATGCCACAGGTAATGTGATGTCACATATGGGCTCAGATCGTTGCCTGAACAGGCTGCCAAGGCCACGGCCACGTGTGACAGAGGCTCAAAGGGGTCGTGTAAGGTAACCAAATTCACCTGCAACTGCTGGTTAAGAGCTTTAAGTGTGTATAACACGTATTTTAAACATCCATGATAACCCATTACACACAGCATTAAACATGTCACAGCAATATTTCTATGTAGGCTAAACTGTTACAGGCATGGTCATAATTATTAACATTTAAACGTGTTGCTTTTAAAAATGACAACATGGTTGACCACGATAGAGGCTATAACGTTTAAGCAAACAAAAGACATCAAACAAACATCATATCTATAGACTGGACAGAAAACCAAGTGATCACAGAAATATTGAAAGCGTTTGTCTGAAGGTGGCTACATAATTACATCATAATCTAAATAAAAATAACAAACTCTCATCTGGAAGATACAATGTCCAACCTCCGTGCCATCAAAGTCATCAGGCACGGCTTATACTGCGGCAGCGATTACGTAGGCTGGAGCAGATCGCCTCCTGTTGGTTTATCTGCGTAATAACATTTTAGTCCCCTTCCCCCTTGACCTAAACTGATTTGAAAAAGCTCAATACATTGCATGGCAATGAGTAATCAGAATAATTCATCATTTGTCAAGGGCCACTGAGTGGAGCAAATTCACTTACCTACACTAACCTAAACTACATCCACGGTCTTAATGAATTGTGCACAAACTTGTTTGCCAAGCAGGGGCGGTTTATCCATAAGGGCGATTTGGGCGACGCACTGCCAAACGGGAGAAGAAGAAAAAAAAATTCTGTCCCATTCTACCACTAGACCATCTGATCTGCCTCTGAATGTCATTGTCCAATCAGGCTAAAGTTGTGCTTCAAATGGTCCCGCCCCATTTCGGGGCGATTTTGGGCGAAATAGAAATCGCCCCAGACCTTTCTCATTAACTCTCATGTTAGATAAATTTTTTTTTCACAAAACAGGGCTCTCAATGCATTCTCTATGGCTTCCGGGAGGGCTCGCCCTTCGCCATACGTAATCTTCTTATGCCCTTTGCTCCTCTTGGGTGCATAGGCCATTGACGAATGTCCTCCATTTCGCTCGGTTGTTGGCAGTTCTTTCAACGTCTCCCCAGTTGAGTCCTTTCCCAGCCATTTCTGCCTGGACACTTCTCCTCCAGCTGTTCCTGGGTTCGCCATACGTAATAGGATGTATAAATGTATAAAGGCAGATATATGGCCCTCACCGACGTTGCAAAAACTCTCCGTGGCCTGAAATTTTTTAACTACCGGACTCCATCAATACTTTGCTGTTTACCTTGTGGGTAGTAGTATGCCAACATTAGATAGTTGGCTCAGACACCTCGCAAATCCCCTCAGATGTATTTTTCAGTTACAATAGTGGGGTTTTTACATTGCACAGTGTCTATTTCTCATGTAACTTTTAAAAAAAATCAAAGCAAAAAAAAGTCAAACAAACAACTTTTCTTTACAATTACGACCGTCTACAGAGTTTGGTCCGCCGCCGCCTTTAAAAAAAAAAAACATACACAACCGTCAGAGAACCATAAATGAAAAGGAGTCCGTCGAGGCAACTGCGTGACCACGGAGTAACAGAGTCGTAGAGGTATATTTTGGCCTTTAAGACCATCATACGACTTCGGTCAAGGCATATTCTGTCAAGATGGCTAATGTTCAGTGCAACAACTCCATTCGCTCTTTGAAAGAAACTCCTTTTAGTCGGTGCACTAATGAAGATAAATTGAAACAAAACAATTAGGACTTCCTAGACCAAATGTATCCATTCAACAGGTTTCTACAAGGGGGGGGATCCTACATCCAAGAATTGGAACAAAAGAAAATCGTGGCTAGCAAGCTGTGAAGTGGCTAACGCAGTCTGTATTTCTATATACCACCGTCACTTTTCATAGGTTTCACAGTGTGAATGTTCACTTGTTGCACTAACACTGAGTTATTTTCTATGTGATGACTTATTTTGCTTTTGTAAGCCAATACTTTTAAGATCAGTCAATACATATTGTTGGTTTTAATTTATATGTTGCCCCCTTCTTTATGTTGTTACTGGACATATCATGTGTCCTGTTAAGCTATTTTACATACAACATTTGAGACATGTGAATAATGAAAAAGTGGGATAATTTATTGTGGAGCCACATCATGTTTGCTTATGAAGGCTCCTGGATGCAACTTTCTTCCATAGCTTTCCACCTGTAACGAGCTACTCTATGTAGATGGAAGGAAAATATTTCTGCTGTGTGCTACCACCTAGTGGACAAGGTATTGCTGTATGAGTTAATCAGCCTAACAACAAATTGATACAATTGTCTTGCTTAATGTACCTACTGAATGGGTCGCCTTAATCATTATCAAAAAAATTGCCCCTCCTGAGAATTCTTTTTCACTGTTGCCAAGTAAACTTTTGGGTAAAGCACAATTAGCCATCCTCCTTTATGCCTCAAGGACTTCACAATAGCCTACCATCTCTCCCTGTCCTTGGCCAACCTATGCTTTCTTTATGGTTGCCTATGTTTCTACTCCTAATAAGGTCCTGACATTACTATTGCCTCTCCCCAGGTGGCATCCAATGTAAACCTTCATGTGGGTGTATTGGCCATCTTGTTTTTCTATATTATATAATGTATTGCATTACATAACAGTACATAAGTTACAGTTACTTTAAATAAACAGAATACAATTGCATAATACAAGATCATTTGGCTAAAGCTAAAGCCCATGTGTGCAGATGGACAAATTAAATGAATTAAATAATAGGAAATACCTCCTGTGAAGAGAGCTATAATGAACAATTCTATTATTATTAGCAATACAGAGGTTATATAATATGTGAACTCAACCAGAGTCAAATTCATTTTTTAATCTGTAATTGCTTCAGCCATTCTGTGCTATATATGCTTATCCCATAAAATGCAACTTCCATGTTATTAAAGCAAGCCCTTTTAGGTCCAACTGCAGTATTAGATAAACCTTTCAGGCTGAGGGAACGTGAATAAGACCATGAGCTGCATAAAGCACACACTATTGGTCAACTGAATTTAAACTCTCACCAGTGGTCACTTCTTCAACCAGTTTTCTGCTTCTTGTCAGTTTTGTCTCCCATTAATGTTGTTTAATCCACCTAAAGTTACCATTCCTTAAATGCCCCAAACCTGTGTCAACATCCCTTTTCCCTTCATCAGGCCTCTTCCCCTCCACTGTATGCCATGTTTAGTCTCTGCTGCTCTGATATACTTCTCTCACACCAAGGACCCGGGGCGGATCAGGGGATTGGACCAAGGTGACACTGGTGAATTCAGACCAAGCCTTGACATGGCTTTCTCCCAGGTTGTGCCCATTAAGATTTGACCTGGGTCGCAACCTGAGATTGATGTATATGTAATCAGCTCACAGGCTGCGGAGGGAGGGGGATTTAAAATGGTGTTAAAACGGCAACTTTAAAACTGCATTTAAACTGTTTAAAGCTGTGTTCAAACTGTGACAGTGATAGGTACAACAGTGACAGTTGTAGGCCTAATTGTGTGCATCATGATTGTAACAGCACTTAAATCATGGAACTGTAGTGGACATTTAAGCCTACATTATAGCCTAGGCTAGACATGCTGCCCGCTTCCCCACACAATTAGAAAGACTCTATTCCATCATCTTCTCTCTTTGTCCTGGCTGCCACGGCAACAGTGTTGCACGATTATTGTATGCAGTTGCTTCTTACTTCATCTACCCAAACAGAGAGAGAGAGACAGGGAGAGAGAGAGGGGGGGGGGGGGGGGGGGGGAGAGGGAGAAAGAGAAAGAGAGAGCTGCTCTAGGCCCAGACTTGAGGTCTGTTGGGTCTATAGTTTGTACATAATACAGCCTCTGCAATAAAAGGTTTCCAATAGTACCATGGACCTTTATTATTGCCTGTCAATTATATTTACGTTAGCTGTCTCTAGTGGGTGGCTGATGAGTTGGATATAACGTTACTCACTAATAAGCTATCCTCAGCAAATCATTAATGTTAATAGCATTAGTATTTTAAGTCAGATTTCTACATTGTGTACTGGATTAGCTTGGCTAATTACTTAAGATATGATTCATTGTCCTCACATTGTCACTAGAGGATGGTCTAATGAAGTGAACCAATGAGACTCATTTCTATCGCCCTGATTGTTAGCAGCCTGGGTTGTGCCTGGGTTGTGCCTGGGTTGTGCCTGGGTTGTGCCCATTCATACTAAAGTCTTCCCACATAGAGCCTCGTGCAACTCAGGTCGAGAGGTGGGAAGAGAAGCAGGGTAACCCTTTCAGACATAAAATCAACATGGGTTGAACCCTGGTTGAAGCGTTGGTATCAATTTGGTTCTAGTGTACTTGAGACCTGAACCCACAACCCACCCCCCACAGACTGTAACTGGTGGAGATGCACACTCTCACACACACATCCCTGCCACTTGTCCATGGCAACATTCTTGTTTCAGCATCACCTTGTTGCAATGGCAATAACCAACGACCTTGCTTTCCCATGTATGTATTGAGCGACTTAGAAGAAATATGAGTGGTGAGACAGTACAGATAAGATCAAATTGCACAAATGAATCCGATACTCACTGCCTGAACATTGGCTTCCCTATACCTGATCCTCTATATATGTTCTACAGAGCTACCTGAGGTAACCAAACAGCCAATGGCAGACCAAACTGGTTGTTACCACCTACCCAACAGTGATTTGCAAATGTGTATATATTGACTGTAAAGGTTAGGCCTAGTCTACTAGGATTTTAAGAACAAAAACAAGATACATTTATTAAATTGACTAAATGTAATTTACCAATATATAATCTCTATCCATAATTGTTACATCCTTTACCTCTATCCATCCTTGTTACATTACATCAGAATAAAAGTTTGATTGATGAGCATGCCTCTTTTTTCATGACTTACCATACAGGGTAGCTTTAGCAAGACACTGAACCCCTAAACTGCTCCTGATGTATAAATGCAATTTCCTTGTAAGTCGCTTTGGATAAAAGCGTCTGCTAAATTACTAAATGTAAATGTGCCCTTCTTGTATTAGACATAACATGTTCCATTGTTTAGCATAGGCTTGTGAGGTTTTCCAGATTTTTTTTGTTGATGGTGCAATCCTGCCTTTAAGTGGTCATGAAAGGTCACACTGATGAGAATACACCAGAAGCAGGAGGTGCCTCCTGCTCGGAAAATTGAACACAGACCAGGCATGTCATAATGTCTGTGTAAAAATGACATCAACAAAATAACAAAATATCTCAGCATTAGTTACAAAAACATGATGGGATGTTACAATAGATGTATCAAAAGGAATCAAAGGAATTAGTCTTATTTTGATTTTAGTGCAGTTCTTATTTCACACCACTAGGAGACAACCTTCTTGCACTGTGATAAAATGAAAAATAAACATGCTTATGACAGGCCTATGTAACCTAAACCTATGTACTGTGCAAAGTATCTGGTAGTGCCATTATCAGAATCAGAATCAGGTTTTATTGGCCAAGTAAGTTTGCACAAACAAGGAATTTGACTTGGTAAGGTGACTCTCAGTGTGCTTACACAAAATATACAACACAATACAATACAATACAATACAATACAAACAAACAAACAAACAGTGCAACAGTGCAATGGACTAAGGAGTTTAAGAAAGTATGTACAAGGCGGAATGGCTATATACAGTAGCTGTGAAATGTTGCACAACAGTAGTGCAAAGAAGAAGTGGAGAGTGCGAGAAGTGCAGGGATAAATATATAAATATAAATATATATGCTACAGTGGGTTAGTTGTTCAGTAGTAATCAGGATTCAAATAACATTGACCCAAAACTGGCATTCTCTATTATCGATCCATTCTCTATTCTCTAATATGACGGCCAACTTACTTGGGCCACCATAATCATCAAGAGCCACAAGGTTACAGTGCTGATCCAAGGGAATATATTGTTGGCTGTACTGTAGGCTACAGATCCTTTAATTAAATGCCATTTTTAATATAATTAAATGTCCATGTGTATGTTTCTGAATGCATCCACAATGACAAATTCAACAAGCCAATATGCATTACGATCCCATTACAAATGACAAAATAGAAGCACACTAAAGTTGTCATGTCATGTGATGTAATGTATAGTATTAAAATAAATGAAATACAAATCTGACAAAAGCAACTGTACTCTTACTGGAGAGCTGTTGACAGTATAGAACCAGCTCCCAAGGACAGGGTTTAACCCACAGTTGTACATTACATTAACCTGATGATTATCAGGAGATTAGAAGATCACATACAGCCTAGTCTACTCAAACCATCAGGTAACAAAAAACTCTCGAGTGCCATCATTCTAAACACTGCTACAATGTAACATTCCAACACTAAAATTTGAAAAAATAACTTACAAATGTCACAGGATTGGAACTTCCAAATGCCCTACGAGCGCCTTGGCAAACGAGAACACTTAACTTTGTACAAGCAGTGACCACGTGACTTCAACCCTAGGCCTGCTGTCTGTTTTCAGTAGACGGAGAGAGAGGAAGCAACATGGCGGCCATGAGCGACCCGAAGCGGGACGCCGGCCGTTCGTTCTGAGCTTTCTCACATTACCTGAGTCCGGGGCTCTGTGGGACTTTTTGCTACGGAATATACTCAAGTTCAGCTTTCTGGCGGTGCCCAATTTCCAGGGTTTCGTCCGCGATTATTGCACGCAAAAACGGATCTAGAAAATAATAGATTTTATATATAATGAGGGGGAGAAGAGGCAGGCCGCCCAAAACCCAACTGATGCAGGAGCACTCTTCTGGTCCTGTGCGGGGTCTTAGACCCCGACGGGGGTTAAGGGCAAAAGGTAGAGGTACTGATGAGGTCGATTTTGAGATTCCCAAGAGAGGAAATTACCATTCATCCAGGGGCAGGAGGAGAGTGGGATCAACCACGGCATCAAGGAGTAGAGGAAGGGGCAGAGGTGTTGGTAGAGGTAGGGGAAGAGGGAGAGGTAAGCGTTCGGCTACTAGTCTGATAGTGTATGATGACCATGAAAGTGACGACGAAGATGCCGAAAGTCTGAGATCAGATGAAGAAGAATACGTCGAGGAAGAGCCGATAACGGACGAAGAGGAAGGGACCATCGATGATGAATCGGACTACCTTGAGGAAATACCCGAGGAGTTGGAGGATGATGCTAGCTACTGTACTGAAAGCAGTAGCCATGGTAGTGCTCCAGGTAAAACAACTGACCAAATTAAACTCACCAATAGCATGACCCAGGTGGCTGTCTGGAGCAGTACCTGATCTCCCTCCGATAGTTTGGATCATTTATGTGAATGAACTGTCCTTGGTATTTGTAAGATTATGCAGGAAGCTACAACACTCAAAATGGAGTATGCACTAACAGGCCTCGAAGGCTTGTTAGCTGGTGAGCTAACCGGGTGGCGACAGTATGGTTAGTCGTGTGGTCCTTCACAGCCACTGTTAATCTTCTAGTTGTACTGTCAACGACTTTGATATCCATCCTAATATAATATTGCACACATACGGGACGCCAGCTATTGTATTTTTGTTTTTTTGGCTTGATGTTGTAACGATAGCTATTCACCGCTAATATTTGATAACATCGAATCAGCCAGCTAGCCATCTAGCTAGCTCACTGGAGATCTGAGATAACAGAAGATCACCCAGGCTAGCTTTTCCATGAATTATTTTAGCTCTCTTTCTAGCATAATTGTCTTTATTCTTACATTTTTTGATCATCCTTTGAGTGCACTGTCAAGTAACCCACCTTGACATGTAGAAAAGCCTAACTGTAGTAGTAGCAGCTACGTGGTCAGCTGTTTCACTGTCTGATACTGGGATCTGAAGAAGTTTGTGGTCTGAAGAGCAATGTTCTAGCCTGCAGTTGGACCTTAGCGTGCAGGTTTTTACTAAAAGTGTACATCATAACAATTTCGGGTCATGGTAATTAAATAGTATTACGTTGTTTAAACGCTACGTTTATTCGGAAAGAGACATATCCACACATAATAGTGACATGGTCATGGATGAGACGCTGTGCTAGCTACTTCATTAGCAAAACACTAAGAAGTGACAGGAGGCCATGTGGCTCATTGTTTTGAAAGCGTGCGTCAGTAGTAGATACTTCACCTGTTGCTGAAAAGAGCTGCCAGACTATGTGATAAAACTGTAGTGTGATTCGCTGGTGGTCATTATAATGATATGTAAAGAAAGTGTGTGTGTGATTCAGTCTACATCTACAAATTTGTCTCACAAATAATTTCTCACAACAAGCTATTATATTCCTTTAAGAAACACTTGAGCATAGTTTGAACATGATAACTGTTGGTAATTTGGGTGAACATTTTTGTCCGTGCTCTAGGTCCTCTTTGGTTTGTTAAGAAACTCACTGTGGATGGACCTTTAGGAGTCCACAATTAAATGAAATAAACTGTCAATAATTAAAACTTTAGGAATATTGTGGATATGAAAGTCTTTGTTTATGTAGAATATAAGAATAGATGGAAAGAAAAGAAACAGTTGCTCTCTTTGCATCCCGTTGATCTCTTTCTATCTCTCACTGATTCTCTCAATCCTTTTCTTAGGGCGTAGGAGGTCTCGGGTGCTGCGCCCTCGCTCTCCTGTCTTTGAGGAAGCGGAGGTGCCCCCTCTGGAGCTGCCCGGGTCTTCAGAGGACCTTCTGCTCTTAGCCCAGCAGCTGCTCAACGCGGCAGCAATCTACGAGGTGCTGCGCAACTTCAGCACGGTTCTGCGCCTCTCCACCTTTCGCTTCGAGGACTTCTGCGCTGCATTGGCCGGCCAGGAGCAGTGCACCCTCATCGCCGAGATGCATATCTCCCTGCTTAAGGCCATCCTGCGCGAGGAGGACTCCTCCAACACCACCTTCGGCCCGGCCGACCTCAAGGACAGTGTCAACTCTACGCTCTACTTCATCGATGGCATGACGTGGGCCGAGGTGGTGCGTGCCTACTGCGAGAGCGACCCCGAGTACCGGCCGGCCCTGCGCTACCAGGAGGGCGAGGGCTACCCTTTCGAGCCCTTGGAGGCCAAGGTGAAGGTGCTCCAGTTCCTGGTTGATCAGTTCCTTACCACCAACCTGGCTCGTGAGGAGCTCATGTCCGAGGGCACCGTGCAGTATGACGACCACTGCCGTGTGTGCCACCGGTTAGGTGACCTGCTCTGCTGCGAGACCTGCTCCGCCGTCTACCACTTGGAGTGCGTCAAGCCGCCGCTGCAGGAGGTGCCCGAGGACGAGTGGCAGTGCGAGGTGTGTGTGGCCCACAAGGTGTCTGGCGTCAGTGACTGCATCACTGAGGTGCAGAAGAGCCGGCCATACATTCGCCAGGAGCCTATAGGCTACGACAGGCACAGCAGGAAATACTGGTTCCTCAACCGCAGGATCATTATGTGAGTATGGTTTGGAGTCTCTCCCTTCTGTACTGATGAGAGACTATACCCAGTGGAAATTTACCTGATGCAGATTCCAATGCAGGTGCCCTCTAGCAGAGTCTGGTGCTGATACTCTGCCACTTGGCATGATTATCAGTGTCTGTTGGGGCAGAACCCATGCCAGGATTTCCTCTATGTCCCCTTGTCTGTCTGCTGTTTTAGCCCTATAATAACTGTTGTATTTGAAATAGTTTATGAATGCTATTGAATATACGTGACTATAACTAGCCTGTACAAAGATACATATACCAATACTATTGCCACGTTGCCATCCACAAATTACTCTCTTGTAAGAAATTATCTCAGTGTGTAAAATTGTGTGACTCCTGCATTGACATAAAAAGATGTAATGATCTTCACTTTCATCCTCCAGCGAGGAAGATGGAGAGCATGACAATAAGAAGATCTGGTACTACAGCACAAAGGTCCAGCTGGCGGAGCTCATGGATGTGCTGGACAGAGAGTACTGGGAGAGTGACCTGTGCGCTGTGCTGGATGAACTGAGGGAGGAGATCCACAGCCACATGGACATCACCGAGGACCTCACCAACAAGGCACGGGGAAACAACCGCTCTTACCTGGAGGCTGCCAATGGTGAGTGACCACTTGCTGTGATGGAGGCTTTGGAATATTTTAATCAGATTTGGATATACTGGAGAAGCTTCCAAGATTTTACAGGCTATGGAGTTTTCTGGTTTTTGAGTAGTTTGGGTATTGGCAACCCCTCAGAGGCCCTGATGTAGACAAAGCAGGATGTTGTGCAAAGGTAAAATTACCTTAAATTCCATTTCCTAGGTCACAGGTCAAGGTCACAGCTTTATCTGGTCTTTGACTCATGAGTGTGACCATTCCTTTCATTTCATTCGAAGCTCTCATGGAGAGATGATTTGTGCTATAATCATTTTGAATTTTGTTTCCAAGGAACAGAGTGTCTGTATTAGCTATTAATCTACCAACAGCCTGCCTTCTGTTTTGTGTTGATGTGTTGTAAGTGGTTAGTTGGTCTCCAGAATGACTGAAATCGTTTTAAGTGCTGTCATGGTGCAGTCTCACTAATGAGGCCTTGATTCAAAGGTTTGCCTTTTGTGCTCTGTGATAAATGGTTCTTTGAAGCTCTTTTTGAACTCACAGAAGTGTTCATTTCTGTTGCTGTGAAAACAGATGGGTGTATTTCTTTTTTATGATCTTTCTCACCTCACAGCTGATATCACAGGCAGTCCGTGCTTCCCTAATTCAGCATATCAGGTTTTCACATCAGTTGCAAATGAAGCTATATTTTTTTTTTACCTCATTGAAGTCCTGAGTTGAGCTCAATAAAAGCCATTTGACCATTAACTAGTAGTCCAGTGTGCCTGCCTACTAGTGTGATGTACAGAATGGGGCCCATACACAGGCTCTAATGTTGTATTATAATAGCATTCTTAACAGCTTCAAATCTGTTTATCCCATATTGACATGTGGTAAATGTTGGGCTGAAGTTCTGAAAATCTGTTAGTTTTAACTCAAAACAGTGTGGTTATACTGCTAATGACAATTAACGGGACCATAAGGTTGGGTTTGAAGAAGCATTCCTTGGAAAATGTTTGTTAAAAGTCCATATGCTTTTCCCTTCCCCATCTTCAGAGGAGATCCTGGAGCGGCTGAAGACGAAGGAGGATGCAGAGCTGGAGGAGGTGAAGCGGCGTGCAGCCAAGGAGGCTGAAAAGGCCAGCCAGGGGTCAGAGGTCGCTGATCCTTCTGCAGATGGAGCAGAGGCGCAGCAGGACAAACCAACTTGTGGCATGGACCAAGAGACCTCAGGAGAAGCCCCCTCTGGTGAGACCACTGCTACCCTTTAGAAACAGATCGCATGTGAGCACTCTTAGGTTTTAGGGGCTGTAAAAAGGTCACATCACTATCCTGACAAGGCTACAGTCTTCAAAGCTCTCCAGAAAACTATCAAGATGTGAGTGACTTGGTACATCACAAAATGAATGCAATAATATATTAATTAAGTCACCTAGAATATATTTATATACTGGTGAATTTCGACATTATGTAATTATGTAATAATCACATTTTACAGTGTGTCATTTGATGAAGCTTTCTCTTTGCTCAGAGCTTGACATTTGGTTTGAAGCCTACAGAAGCACACTCCCAGGCTTTAGGTCTTGACATCTAGTTTGAAGCCTACAGAAGCACACTCCCAGGCTTTAGGTCTTGACATCTAGTTTGAAGCCTACAGAAGCACACTTCCAGGCTTTAGGTCTTGACATCTGGTTTGAAGCCTACAGAAGCACACTTCCAGGCTTTAGGTCTTGACATCTGGTTTGAAGCCTACAGAAGCACACTTCCAGGCTTTAGGTCTTGACATCTGCACCTCCACAATGCCCTTCATGAGTAATGGTGCCTAACCTATTCTAGTTGAGGACTTCAAACATCAAGTGCTGTGCTGATCACAGTGAATGCTAAGGTGCCTCTTGTGCCTTCTACTGTAGCTGAAGCTCCCTCTACTGGAGTGGAAGGTAGCGGTCCCAGCTCCAGTAGCACTCCTGACCAGCCTAAGCCCACTTCTCCAGTGCTTCCCAGCTCCACGTCTAGCAAATCCATTTCCAAGGCTCCTACAGGAGGGGCGCAAGATGGCCCCTCTCAGGCGCAGGACGCTGGCGGCGAGAGGTTGGCTAGTGCAGAGACAGAAAAGGAGCGGGCAGGTACTGCCTTCAGCCCCCCCAGCCACAGCCATATTTTGTGCCTCTGGTGTTGCTGCGACCATGCATGCCTGCGCCCCCTCATTCCCCACCTCCCCACCCCACCCCAGACTCATGAAGGCACATGTGGATGAAGCTGTGCTTCTGCAGTAGTCTGCATTAGGCCACTCTGACTTGCTGCAGTGTTTGTTTGGTATTGCAGTGGCTGGTTTTGGCCCGCTTAGACCACTTCCTTTTTGCATTGCTCAGCTTGGCTGGTGCTTTTTTCAGTTTGCATTGATAGTACTTGATATATTTGATACAGCATTAGGTGTCAAATAGATGAGGTTCTAAGGACCATTCTTTCAGAAAGTCTCCTCTTTTAATTCTCATGGCTTTTTAGAACCAGCAGTGCCCTGCATGCAGTTATATTTTCTTGTGTATTCAGTTAGTTTGCTTTTCTTTGTCGCAGATATGCTAACTCTTATTGACAATATCACTGGTTAATGTGTTGCCAGTCTTCATTAATGCTGCTGCCTAAAGTTTGACATAGACAACATTCCTCTTATTCTTCAGTAGCACTCAAGGGTTCCCTTTAATACCCAAATACCCCAAAATGTTTTTGGTGATTTGCGGCAGTGTACTTCCTGTTGACACAACTCATCTCCTTGCGTGGGTCCTTCCATTTCAAGTTCTTTTTTTTGCTTTTGTAATAAAACTGTATGACAATACATGCCCAATCTCCACCAACCTTAAAAATACCTGTATACATTTAATGTATTCTGAGACTCTTCCCAAATCAGTCTCAACCACATCCACCGACTCACAGACTCACATGCACGCACACAAACTCACATGCACACACACTCACTCACATGCACGCACACTCACTCACATGCACGCACACTCACTCACATGCACGCACACAAACTCACATGCACACAAACACACTCACATGCACACAAACACACTCACTCACTCACATGCACACAAACACACTCACTCACTCACTCACATGCGCACACACACACACACACACACACACACACACACACTCACTTACATGCAGACTCTGTCACATTCACACCCACTCTGGCGCAGGAGTAGTGACACTCGCCTAGCTGCCAGCAGTCCCTGGCTCACTCTTTTGCTCCCTCTCAGTCTGTCATGGCTGGGTTTTCCTCTCTCTTTTGCTCCCTCTCAGTCTGTCATGGCTGGGTTTTCCTCTCTCTTTTGCTCCCTCTCAGTCTGTCATGGCTGGGTTTTCCTCTCTCTTTTGCTCCCTCTCAGTCTGTCATGGCTGGGTTTTCCTCTCTCTTTTGCTCCCTCTCAGTCTGTCATGGCTGGGTTTTCCTCTCTCTTTTGCTCCCTCTCAGTCTGCCATGGCTGGGTTTTCCTCTCTCCTGTGCTTTGGGAACAGCAGCCCCTCTGTTCCTGCAGTTTGCTATTGAGAGCATGTCTGGCACTAGCCAGTGAATATCTCGCTGCAGTTAGCTTCCATTTGGTTTAACAGAAATAAAACCTTCTTCTGCATGGTCAATGTATGCCACATTCCATCGCAAGTGCATGTCCCTGTCCCTGTCACTGTTTCTGACACTGCTCACTTTTTATTTTGAATAAGGAATTTCAATAATCCTGAACTGATGGCAAGCTAAACCCATTGTCACATATACTTTCCTTCATGGGACAGAAGCTTTGGGCTTTTTTTATTTTTTTTTTGTTTGAGATTGTTAGTAGTTATTGAGCTGTGAATGGGATTTCTTTCAAACACCAATCTGTCTCTTTCAGAGATGGCATCCCTTGGGGAGGAGAGCGCCGCCCTGCAGGCTGTGGATGAGAACAGCTGCAGCAGCCACGTCTCTGCTTCAGACCCTCTTAGGGGGCCAGAAGAACCTGACTTGGCCGACCGCTCTTCTCGCTCCTCCTTCACGAGCCTTGACGACTCAGGTGACTTTCCCTTCGTAGACCTAAAGCCTCGAACCCTCACCTCAACTCTGGGTACCTCAAATCTTTCCACTTAAGATCCTGTAATAGACATGCAGAGAGAATGATGTTAATTCTCCATTAAACCAGGTGAAGGCAAGGCGAATGGAGAGGCTGGAAAGGCTGGCTCTGCCACGCGCATTGTGACCCGGCTGCGGAACCCTGACAGCAAGCTGAGTCAGCTCAAGAGTCAGCTTGGCATTGTTACTATGGACGGCACCAAAACATCCAAAGAGGTAATCTCACCATTGTAGTGCTATCTTGATTGGCCCATGCACTTCAATAATATGACATGTAAAACCAGACCCAATGTTCTGTAGAGGATGCATAAAACAGATTAAACAATGAAAACAATCATCGTGTGAAATTACCAGTTTGCTTTGCTGACGAGGATCAGTTTCCACAGTTTTGGTTTCAGTTACCTGATCCTAGAAAAATCTCTTGTGCTCAGTATAATTCAAAAAGACTGACCAAGAAGGTTAGAACTACACATCAGGATTATTTTGGTTAGGTATCAAAATAAAGACTGCGTCAACAAGTCAATTTGTGTTTTCTCTCCTCAGTTTCCTGCATTTGGAGATACATCCCGTTTTGGCAGTGTCAAAAAAGACTTGATGCTAAAGGGCAACCTCAGCACCTTCTTTAAGCTGGGCCAGGAAGGCAAGTACCGCGTCTACCAGAACCAGTACAGCACCAACACCGTGGCTCTCAATAAGCACCAGCATCGCGAGGACCATGACAAGCGGCGGCACTTATCGCACAAGTTCTGCATGACGCCCGCCGGTGAGTTCAAGTGGAACGGCTCTGTTCACGGCTCCAGGGTGTTGACAGTCTCCACACTGCGCCTTACCATCGTCCAGCTGGAAACCAACATCCCTGCGCCCTTTCTACACCCAAACTGGGCCTCACACAGGTATGAGTGGAACTGAGTGGAACCATTCCTGACCTTTGCACTTTATGTTTAGTGCATATTTTATGTCAAGCCGTTTTATATTTTGGCATGCTAATTATTATTTGGTGATTTTGGTGTGACTGTGGTATACATTTGGTTCAGAACCCTGGATATAAAAATAAAGCGGTTCAGAACCCTGGTTTGAAAAGTTGGTTCACAGCTTGATCTTATGACCGTTTCTGAAATCCATAGGACAAACTGGACTAAGGCAGTCCAGATGTGCAGCAAGGCCAGGGAGTTTGCCCTGGCATTGGCCATCCTGGAGTGTGCCATCAAGCCAGTTGTTATGCTGCCAGTGTGGAAAGATGCCTTGGGTCACACAAGGTGAGAAAATGGAACTTGGCAACTTTGCTTTGTTAGCTTTTAATTAAATCTTAGCTGAGGTAGGACTTCAACATTCATCAAGTAAAATCCCTCTCTCGAGTCAACAATCATCATTTGGCTCAGATCATGGCACAGGCAAAAACATGCAAGGACGGACATGTCCTTTCTAAAAGTGGAATTGTCCATCGGTGGTGTGAAGAAAGGTGAAGGGTAATGAAGTGGATGTTTTCACACTCTGTCTTTTTAGACTCCCCTGGAGCCTAAAAGCCCAAACCATTTGATAGCTGACTGTACAACCCAAAGTGTCACTTTGCTCTTTTTATCACACCTGCAGCTACATTTGTGTCCCGTGTGTTCATTCTCTTTCATTGCCTCAGGCTACATCGCATGACCTCCATGGAACGTGAGGACAAGGAGAAAATTAAGAAGAAGGAGAAGAAACTGGAGGATGAGGAGACCTTGCAACAGGCCACCTGGGTCAAGTACACATTTCCCATCAAGCATCAGGTACAAACCTCAGGGTTGTGTCTAAGGGGGGATTGGCTACAGTTATTAATGTTAATCATGCTATGTGGGTCTGACTTTTTTGTAAATACCAGAAGCAGTAAGAATATATACTTATCTATGCTTCTCCTCTGTCCCAATGCAAATAGTATCTCTTCCCTTCTCTGTGGTGTTAAATGAAGGCCACCTTAGATCGCTTAGTCTCTGCTTCTCTGCTTAGACTGCTTCTCTCGTCCTGACTTTCCTATTTAGGTATGGAAGCAGAAAGGGGAGGAGTACAGAGTAACTGGTTATGGAGGTTGGAGCTGGATCAGCAAGACACATGTCCATCGATTTCTACCCAAATTTCCTGGCAACACAAATGTCAACTATCGCAAAAATCTCCCAGATGGTATGTGGTTTCAAAGTATTTCCTTTGAAATCAACAGGAACCAAGACCATTTGTTTCATGTTCTCAATATAATAATTATAGTTTATGGTTGTTTTGGATGGTCATTGGTGTGTATTTTTGTTCATTAGCTAATAAAGACAGGCAGAACGAAGAGAAATGCTTGGCCTCTCCAAACACAGACTCTGAGACCCAGAAGACAGAAGCCTCCACTAAAAGTGCAGCTGTGAAGGATGAGGACCAAAAAACTGCACCAGAATCCTCTGTGGACGGCTCTTCAGGAGAGGACCAGACACTTAAAGAGAACAACCAAGAAGAGCCACAGACCCAGGACCGAACAGAAGCACAAGAGGAAGCTGGGGAGAAGGCTAACGGCCTGGCAAAAGGAGGAGTCCAGAATATGGATGTGGACCCAAGCGTGCCTGACTCCTGCAGTATCGAAGAGAAAGGTACTGAATCTGATTGGCGATGTGTTTGTCAGTGTTGATTACCTCCACTGAATGTCATTCCCACTTACACTGAAAGACATTGTTTTGATGTTAATATGCCGCATTGGCGTCAAGTGAAAATAGGATCCAATGTCATTAATACAGAAAAGTCGTACCGTCATTCTACCTCCTGGCAACTTAGTAATTATGACACTGCCTCGTGGAGGTTTAGCACTCAGTATTGGGAATGAATGAGAAACATAGAACTTTGCTGTGTTTGGTGGGAATGGAAATGTGTTATCTATTTATCTCTATTGTTTTCATCTGGCATTGTTACAGATTTTGTATGTGGAAGGGGCTGTAGATAGCTTCTGTTTTAATCCTCAGATCAGTAGAGTAATTTTTCGTAGTAACAATCTTTGACCCTGTTCCTACAGAGAAGATGAGCAGCACTAGATCGGCAGCTCTTGGTGAAGAGAATGCTGTGAAGGAGGAGCCAGAGGGGGAGGAAGGGCCCAATCCCAGCAGAGCAGAAACCGCGTTACCTTTCAACCATGATGTGGTCAATGTCAGTGAAGGATTTCAATTGCGGACCGCCTACAAGAAGGTGGTGAAGGCCTCCAAACTGGATGGACTTCTGGAGAGACGTGTCCGGCAGTTCACCCTGGAGGAGAAGCAGAGGCTTGAGCGCTTTAAGATGGGGGAACAGGCTAGAGGCGAGCCTGCAAAGGAGAAGGCAGAAGTTAAGGCAGAAGTTAAGGAGTCACCAGGAGAGACCATCCAGGCAGATGGTGCAGTCAACACCAAAGAGCAAGAAAAATCCCAGGCAACTCAGGTGGAGGAGAAGGAATCTGTGAATGTATCAAGGGAGAAGGATTCCGTGGTCCAAAGGCTAG
Organism: Clupea harengus; assembly: GCF_900700415.2. NCBI lineage: Eukaryota > Metazoa > Chordata > Actinopteri > Clupeiformes > Clupeidae > Clupea > Clupea harengus. The sequence continues at coordinate 17,433,777 of NC_045152.1, forward strand.
AATTTGACCAAGAAGAGGAGAGGATGAAGTCTGGAGCAGCGGCAGCAGAACAGAAAGGCAGTGCGAGTTCTCAGGGTACTGCTGGTGAAATTCAGTCACCATCAGAGACAAATAAGGGACAAATGGCCTCTGGCCTTGTAAAGGACAATGTTTCCCTAGCTTCTACTCCTTCTGATGGTCATGGAAACAATGATCAGAGCAACGGCAAATCAGATAGGCCCGCTGAACTTAATGGTGCCTCCCAAGAGAGCGTCAACCCATCTCCCAGCCAGAATGTTACATCAAACTCTCTTACAGAAGCACCAAGCTTAAAGTCTGAGGGGACAGCCTCAAGGAACTGTACAGAACAGATGGTGTTGGGAGAAAATGGTAGTAAGCACACACAAGGTAAAGAGTGTTGTGTTTTACAAGATGAAGGAGAAAGCATGGATGTGCCTGAAAGAGATTATGTGAGAACAGAGAAATCGGGGCTTGTGCAGATCAACGGAAAGGATGCTCCTTTACCCCACAACAAAACATCAACGCTCATGGAGCTAGCTAGCAACGTTGCTGCTAAAGAGGTGCCTGCCACTTTGGAAGGGGGGATGAACGCAATGGACCCTCTTAAGCCTCTGACAAATGGAGATGCAGTAACCTTGGACTCTCGGCAAGAGAAGACCAACTGCCTGGAAAACACAGAAGAGAGGAAGGCCACTGAGTTGGCGTCTGACTGCCCAATTCCTCAAAAGGTACCTCGTCTTGAGAATAACATGGATGAGGCATCTGCTGATTCTACTGTAACATCTTCTGGCCTTGGAGGTCGCAGAGATACTCCAGATACAACCAAGTTGGAGGTGGAGGTCACCAAGCCAAAACAACTGGCACCCTCTCCGGTGACTTCCATGGAAGAGTCAAGCCTCAGCAGTGACGCTGCAGAGAATGGTGGCGGCAGCAACAGCAGCATGGCAGAAGTGAAAACTACTGTCACACAGGTCACAACCACCACCTCCAGCACCACAACGGTATCCACTGTCCAGATCGCTGAGGTCACCAGCAGTAGCAGCGCGCCACCAATACCTGAGCCAAAGGTCGAGGCCAACAGCACCACAGCCACTCTTACCACCACCACCACAACTGTTACCAAAGTCACAGACTCAGCCTCTGGAAAAGTTGTCACAGATAAGAAGACATCTGTTACTGCAACCTTCACAAACACCAAGTCTAGTCCCTCAGGCTCATCTACGACTTCCATGACTGTCAGCAAAGAGTACTCCACCAGGGACCGAGTAAGGTTACTCAAATTCTCACGCACAAAGAAGTCTCGCTCGGGAACAGCCTTGCCTTCATACCGCAAGTTTGTTACCAAGAGCAGCAAGAAGAGCATTTTTGTTTTGCCCAATGATGATCTGAAAAAGATGGCTAGGCGAGGGGGTATTCGCGAGGTGCCCATCTTCAACTACAACGCTAAGCCTGCCCTAGACATCTGGCCTTACCCGTCACCCAGGCCTACCTTTGGCATCACCTGGAGGTCAGTATGAGATGCACATACTATATAGACGTAACTTATACTTGGTTTCTGCCTGGTTCAATTTTGTGGTTTATATATAAGGCCAGTACTGTTCGTTCAGATAAGGTAACACTGTTACTGTCTGTCCAGCTGACCTGTGAAGTCTTAACCATTTTTATTTCTATTTGACCATGTGCTGGACACATAACACATTCTTAAGTTTATCAGATTTAAGTGAAATTATGCCATCTGCCATGGCAAGGTTCTGATCTGTGTGTGGAATTTGACTTAATTGTGCTGTGTCTTCTATGCCATGTAGTGCCATTCAACCATAGCTTGAATTGAATCAGAGTTCCAACTGCTAATTTAGAGTGTTCCCCGTAGGTATCGCTTGCAGACAGTGAGGTCCCTTGCAGGGGTCAGCCTCATGCTCAGGCTGCTGTGGGCTTCTCTGAGGTGGGATGATATGGCAGTGAAGCCGACCCCTGGTGTAGGAACCACACGCACGGGTAAATGCATTCATCAGTTTGCTGTGGTGATCATGTGTTAATATTACTGTGATGTTTAATTCACACAGTCCTAGCATGGCTATGTTTAAAAGGAAAGACACCGAAGACAAGTTGGGGAAACCACTATTTCCTGTGTCTTTACAGAGACTTCAGACATCGACATCACCACGACAGAGATCATCAAGCGCAAAGATGTGGGGCCTTACAGCATCCGGTCAGAGTATTGCATCCGCAAGATCATCTGCCCCATCGGGGTCCCAGAGACACCTAAAGGTAAGAGGATCTAAAAGGATCTAAAAGGTTCTAGTTATCACATGTTTTTTTCTAAACAGATTTAAGGCAATGTTGAATAGAAATGATTGCATGTCTTTAGCTCTTTGTACCTGGACCTTTTCTGTATATTTAGTGAAAGCACTTCCTATAAGCTTCATTGCTGTAGTGTTAGGACTAGGTGTATTCATCTGTGTAACCCAGTATAACAGTATAAAATGCAGCTCTCTTCGAGACAATATTTGAACAAAAACACACGTATCCACGTACATAATCATCGTTGGGAATCGTTAGTTTCTTGGTAGGCAACATTTAACCCACGTGAGGCTCTCTTCACCCCCCACAGAGTCTCCTACACCACAGAGAAAGGGCCTTCGCTCCAGTGCTCTGCGACCCAAAAAGCCTGAGCCAACCAAGCAGACAGGCCCGGTGGTGGTGGAGACCTGGGTGGCTGAGGAGGATCTGGAGCTGTGGGAGATCAGAGCCTTTGCTGAAAGGTAATATGTCAGAAGTCTGTCTGTCTGTCTGTGATACCCTGGGAGGTATCACACTGAAGAACAATTTTCATCTCTTTAATTCAGTTCTAACCATCCGTGTTTAACAAGCCAGTTTTGGTTTAGGTCAATGGGGAGTGTAAATGAATAATGTTACCTATAGATTTGGCACAACGCATGGACTAAATTGCACCAGTATCAGTACTTCACTGATGTTTATAATCCAAGTAAAGATCAAGTGGCCCTAATCTTAATCTTAATCTCACTTTCTCTTCCTCTGACAGGGTGGAGCGGGAAAAGGTGCAGTCGTCTGAACAGGCTAAGGTTAGTGTGCTGAAGAAAGCAGAGGAGTGCAAGGCCCAATTGGAAGCTCAGCTAAAGCACCAGAGATTGGCTGCCCAGCAGGTGGGAAAATCAGAGCGTTTCCACCTTGCACTGTGGGGAAGCTCCTCCCTTCACCAAACTGGGGTGCGGGAGAGAAGGGCTTTTTACATGGGTGTTGGGGCATCTTTCCAACAGGCCTTTTATTTGTATCGGTCATGTTTTTGGAAACAAGGTTGCTTTTTAATTAGCAAGAACTACTTATGTTCATGGGTTGGTTGCTGTAGTTTTTTTTTTATTCACTAAAGCATAATCTGTATGCCTTTTTTCTACCTGTCCTTTTTGTGCTTTTCTGTGCACTACTCTGCAAGTCCCCACAGCAGTGACCATCAAACCTTTTGGTTTTGATTGCAGAAGCGCTTGGAGCAGCAGAAGCCGGGGGCCGTTGGTACTACCCCCACTCCCTCCATGCCCACCACCGGCACCCAGAAGATCACTGTGGGCTCCCTTACGGGCACGCTCACCCCCGGGACCAAAGTGGTTCTGGCCACCAAGATGGGTACACCTGTGACATTCCAGCAGAACAAAAACTTCCAGCAGTCGTTCGCCACCTGGGTCAAGCAGGGACAGAGCAGTCAAGGTAAGCTCATGCTCCTGCTAGTGTGCGGGTGGTGTGTCTGTGTAAAGGTGTTTGTGCGGTGGTGTGTTTGTGCGGGTGGTGTGTTTGTGTAAAGGGGTTTGTGCAGGTGGTGTGTTTGTGTAAAGGTGTTGGTGCGGGTGATATGTCTGTGTAAAGGTGTTTGTGTGGGTGGTGTGTCTGTGTAAAGGTGTTTGTGCTGGCCGGTACAAAGACTTCAACTTGAGCATCATCCTGTTTTTGTGCCTTTCTTTATTGTTCCTTTCATTTGCTCGTGGTGTGGTGTTTTTGTTTTGTTGGTTGGTTGGTTAGTCTGGCTGTCCTTTCTGCTGCTTGAGTTTGTTTGAATTTTTGTGGTGGCGTCTTCATGGTTTTGCCCACTGAAGGCAGAGAAAACATGCATGGCGAGATCAGAATCCAGTGGTGTCCACTCGGGAGTGCCAAATGAACCAGTCTTTACCCAAAACAGACTTTAAAGCAACCATAAACAGCCTAACAGATGGTCATTGTCCAGTCACCCACTAGATCAGGGGTTTTCAACCAGGGGACCGTGGCCCCCTGGTGGTCCGCGACGGCATTGCAGGGGGTCCGCGACATGAGCCTATGTTGATCAGTTCACCATTGACTTTTTTTATTTTTATAAATATACCTGGGCCCGTCGACATATTTATGTCTGAATAGCCAAGTCGCATTGCCCAAAATACTGATGTAGACCCATATTCAGCGAAGAAATTACACAAGAAGCTTTTGAAGACCCAACTCTTCAGAGAGCACCTCCCCTCCTAACTGGCACCTGACTAGCGCTTAACTTGCACTTCAGCAGTTACATTCCTGCACTTCTTTTTCCTCTTTTCTAGGTTGTTGTTTTTCTAATTCTCATGTAAAGTAGTATTTATTGTTACACCATGCTTTTTTATTGCTCTTAGCTTGACTGTTCTCTCCCTTGTACGTCGCTTTGGACAAAAGCGTCTGCTAAATGTAAAATGTAAATGTATTATAGGCAGAATATGTGTGCGGGGGGAGGGGCGTGGCGACGGCGGCGGTTACAAACATGAAAAAGAAGGGTAGGGGACAAGTGTTTTGGGAATCACTGGCACATCAGTGGGCCGCGGATTACTTTCTGGTCAGAATGGTGGCCCCTGGGACAAAACCAGTTGAAAACCCCTGCACTAGATTAAAACCTCAATCGGCAATGACATTTAAGAGCCCGTCAGTCGCCAATGGTAGTGGACACCACTGCCTCTATAAACCCTCCTGTAACCGTTGTCATATTCTAGTGTGACAGTGGGTGTGTGTGTGACGTGTATCTTCCAGCGTCCACCAGCCCTGTCGCTACGGTAGTGGGCAGCGTGACCACCTCTGGGCAAACGTTCCAGGTGGCGGCCACGCCAGCATCGATGGCCGGCAAAGTGATCACTGCCACGCTGCCCTTGTCCGCCAGCGGAAAGATAGTCACAGTCAACATGCCGTCCACACAAGGAGGTAATGGCCAGCCTGTCATACCAGTGGACACCATTTTGAGATGACTTAAACTAGGCCTGACCTCACACTTAGTGGGTCCCGCTAGGTCAGCGCTGCATTTTTAGAAAGTGGACAGAACGTCACACAACAAAACTGCCCAGTTTGAACAAAAATAGCAGCTTGTGAATACTTGTGTGCTCTGCAGTAATTTGTAAGATTTTAAACTGTAATGTTTTATTTTCATACTAATTTTGCAGTCTTGCAGTTTTTACCTTGACAATTTATCATTGGTTTGCTGTATTGTAGTCAACAGTATTTCTTAATATGTCTCACCAGTTGTGTGGAATCCCTAAAAACATTGGACTAACCACTCAGACTATTGGTCATGTTTGGGTACTTTATCTTGTGAAAGCATCTCTGGATATCTCTGGTGCTTTTTGTTCACTCATGAAAGACGATGTGCTCAAGTCAAGCAGCCTCTGCAGATAAATGCGAAAGCTTGGTGATTCTGAATCTTCGGCCTCCAGGTCCACATTGGTTCAAGTCTCCTCTGTGTTTGTGCAGGTGTGGTCCAGGTGCAGCAGAAGGTACTGGGCATCATTCCAAGCAGCAACTCGGGCTCTGCTCAATCCTACACTGCTTTCCAGCCACGCTCCACCATCAACATCCAGCCTAATACAGTCACCTCTACACAGCAGGTAGACACAAGCGCACACACACACACACACACACACACACACACACACACACACACACACACACACACACACACACACACACACACACACAAAGCTTCAAATGAAACATGATGCAACCTTTTTTAAACAGGAAAACGGTTGTACTGAAATGAAACGGGGAAGGCAGTCCCTTACCAAAACTGGTCTCTTTCACTGGTTCTATTGATGTGATGTTCATTTCTCGACATAGGTAATCACCACAGGAACTCCCCTCCGTCCTGGGATGACTGTGATCCGCTCCCCCCTGCAGCAGGCCACCACACTGGGCAAAACCATCATCCGCACCCCTTTGGTGGTCCAACAAGGTACCTTTCATTCCTTCACATTACATTTGGATCAGGAAGCTTTTTTTGTATTTGATAGATTTGACATATTGTATTGTCATTATCTTATGCCATATTTTTGTAACAAAATCCTAAATTGAAATGTCTCCATTGCCACAGTGTACCACTATTGTAGAGTGCATTTACCTTATTCTGCAACACCTTTGTAGATGTATAGTCTGTAATGGTGATTTTCTACCCATTATGTGTATAGTGCTGACAGCCATCTTTGTGTCCTGCAGGTCAGACTCAGCAGGTGGTCACTCAGATCATCCGTGGCCAGCCGGTGTCCACCGCCGTCACCAGCTCCAGCGCCAGCTCCATGCAGACGGGGGTGGGGGTGCAGAGGATGGCCGGGGCCGTGTCCTCCCCGCGGGCCGCCACCCCCGCCCCTGGACAGTCTCCCGGGCCTCAGGCAGCCCAGCCCAGCCCCAGGCCCCAGCAGGCCCAGGTCAAACTCACCCTGGCCCAGCTCACTCAGCTCACCCAGGGAGCACAGGTGAGGGAAAGGCGCCCCTCAGAGGGCTCTCGCATTGTTCTTTTGTGGGGGAAGCCTGTGTGGAAGAATGTACCCACATCTCGAAGAGATTTGAATGTTTTGTTCAGTGTTCAGTTCAGGTCTGTGCAGTGTTTTTAATGACCTACACTGATCCTTTTTTGATGGTGTCATCTCCATGTGTCTTTGTTTAATTGTGCACATGTGTGTGTATGTGCTCAGGGTGGAAGTCAAGGTCTGACGGTGGTGATCCAGGGGCAGGGCCAGACCACGGGCCAGCTGCAGCTCATCCCCGCCGGGGTGACGGTCATCCCCAGCCCGGGCCAGCAGCTCATGCAGGCGGCCATGCCCAACGGCCAGGTGCAGCGCTTCCTCTTCACGCCCATGCCTCCCGCGCCAGCCCCAGCCTCCAGGCAGGCGCCCATCCCGGTCCCCACCACCGGCACCTCTGCTGCGCCCGCCAGTGCTGCCGCCACTACCTCCACAGCCGCAGTGCCAGGTCCGTTCTCACACTTTACCAGACACCACACAGGAGTCCACCATATGGACCGGTACACGTTTTGATGACTAGAAATGAATGGTATCAAGAAGTAATTGTGGATTTTGTTTACCATTAAGGCCCTCATTAGATTACTGGTTATTTGATGACGGCCACTGAGGTGGATTGAAACCTAACTTGATTATGAGACCGTAACATTATATCTTTTTACCAGTATATATTTTACGTAAACAAGAATGCCTGCATAGCATTTCTTTTAAATTTCAGTTTTCATTAGACCTGTGTCTAAATCTCTACAAATCCACAAAGGTGTTAAATGTAGGTGACTTTAGAAAGAATTTACTGCTAACATTATTAAATGAAGCAAATTGTGGCTATTTCAGACCATATAATGATTTGGGATTGGAGGAGAGAGTTTGGTACTGATATTTCTGATCTTCTTTTCTCGTCCAGCCGTTCAGCCTGAACAGAGAGTAGTGCAGCCTCAACCTCAACCTCAAGCTGCCCTTGCTGCCCCCCCTCCTCTCGGCCCAGTGCAGCCCACCCCACAGGTGCTCACCCCTGCTCAACTACCCGCCCTGTCACCCATGCCAACGTCTGTGCCGGCACCTGCCCCGACACCCACACCCCTTCCTCCAGTATCCTCCCAGGCTCCAGCCCAGGTTCTCACTCAGCCCCCCACTCAGCAGCAGCAGCAGCAGCAGCCCCAACTCCTGGTCCAACCACAGCTCCAGCTCCAGCACCAACCCCAGCAGCAGCAGCAGCAGCAGCAGCAGCCCCAACTCCTGGTCCAACCACAGCTCCAGCTCCAGCACCAACCCCAGCAGCCCCAACTCCTGGTCCAACCACAGCTCCAGCAGCAGCCCCAACTCCTGGTCCAACCACAGCTCCAGCTCCAGCACCAACCCCAGCAGCAGCAGCTGGCACACGTCCAGGTGTCAACAGCTTCACCTCAGACTCTTGGCACCTTTACAGTGGCCCCGACAGTGGGCCAGACGGTGGTTAGCCAGGCCCAGCTTCAGATCCAGTCTCAACCGGTGCTGGCTCCGGCTCCTGCTCCGGCTGCCGTCCATGCCCAGGTTCGGGTCGGGGCACCCATGCAAACCCAGCCTCCCCTCCAGGCTCAGGTTCAGGTGCAGGTGCGCCCCTCGCTGCAGCTCCACCAGCAGCTCATTGCCGTGCCAGGCATCCAGCAGCAGGTGCTCTCCCAGATCCAGAGCCAGGTGGCGGCCCAGCTGCAGCAGCAGGGGGCCGTGGGGGGCGCCGTCCCCCAGCAGATCAAGCTCCAGCTGCCCATCACCATCAAGCAGCAGCCCGCCACTGCTGCTCCCGCCCAGCAACAGCACCTCCAGCAGCATCAGACGGCTGCGGTGGTCAGCATGGGGGGGCAGGTGCAGAACGTGGTCACCATCCAGACGGCCAGCGTGCAGGAGCAGCTCCAGCGCATTCAGCAACTGAGGGAGCAGCAGCAGCAGCAGCAGCTGAAGAAGAGGCAGCAGCAGGAGGCCAAGAGGGAGCTGGCCCAACAGGCCGGCAGCCAGAGCGACATCCTCCAGAAGCAGGTAGGAGCCACATTCAGGGCTTTTGCTAAAGAAGTGGAGATGGTTGTATGTACACGCATGAGTGCATTAGAATGAAGTTGCAACATCTTGCTGCTCTTGGTTGTGATCTGATTGCCTGTGTTCTGTTGTGTGTCAGGTGGTGATGAAGCAGAATGCTGCTATAGAGCACTTAAAACAGAAGAAGACCGTGTCCCCTGAAGAGAGAGAGGAGAACCAGAGGTACTTCATTGAAATGGCCTCTTGAATTGAAGTCCTTCTAACTGTGGCCTTATTTGTTGGGTAAATATTTGATAAATCTCCCCAGGATGATCGTGTGCAACCAGGTGATGAAGTGTATCCTGGACAAGATTGACAAGGACGAGAAGCAGGCAGCCAAGAAGAGGAAGCGTGAGGAGTCAGTGGAGCAGAAACGCAGCAAGCAGAACGCCTCCAAACTCTCGGCACTGCTCTCCAAACACAAGGAGCAGCTGAAGGCTGAGATCCTCAAGAAGAGAGCGCTGCTGGACAAGGACCTGCAGGTGGAGGTGCAGGTAAGAAGCAGCCTTTCAAAAACACTGTGGTGTACTTACTATTCGTAAATGTGGAGTACTGTTTATCATGCTGTTGATAAGTTTACTAAATGTTGTAAGACGTTAAGACTAAAAGCCAGATATGGCACTGTCCTTCCAATCTCTGATAGACATTCATACCCTCAGCAGACCTTCAAAGCCCTTATCCTCTGCATGCTCTAAAGAGCTCCTGGTCTAGAACAGTTACTCATATTTAGTGAATGGGTGGTAAAGGATTTCAACTTGGTTACTTTGTGTAGAGGTTGTCATGATTATGTCTGTGGGTTTCACATAAACAGCAATCACAATTTGAAAATATTCTGTGATTTTTCAATGTCTTCTGAGAACATGTCTGTGTCTAGCTTGGCAAACATGCCTCAGTTGAGTGGAAATCGTGGGATAGTTGAGAGTCTGGCCTGACCATGTCTGCACTTAAATGACTTGAAGAGAACCGTATAGCATGTAGCTGATCATTTAGGCCACAGCTCATCACCAGCACTAGATCATCATCTGTCTGAGATCTGAGTACTGTTCAATTCTGTTCCTCAGGACGAGCTCCGCAAGGACCTGAGCCGACTGCGGCGCGAGAAGGAGAGGGCCAAAGCAGCCATGACCCAGGCAGCTCAGGCGCAAGCAGCAGCAGCAGCAGCCAACACGCAAGCAGCCAGCGCTCTCTCCTCCTCCTCCTCCTCCTCCTCCACCTCCACCTCCACCACTTCCTCCTCCGCGTTCACCTCGCCGTCCGCAGGCCACAAGCGCAAGCGTGATGACGAGCGAGAGTCCCCGTCCTCTGGCAAATACAAGAAGAAGAAGATGATCTCCACTACCTCAAAGGATCCCAAGAAGGACACAAAGCTGTATTGTGTCTGCAAAACCCCCTATGACGAGGCGATGTAAGCATGCTAACCCACGTGTAGCCACCCTCTTCCAGCCTTCATATTGGCATTATTAAGGAAGTTGTTCTAAGAACCAACCAAACCATTCTTTGTTCCAGGTTCTACATTGGCTGCGACCTATGTTCTAACTGGTTTCATGGCGCGTGTGTTGGCATCACTGAAAAGGAGGCCAGGAAAATGGAGGACTACGTTTGCAGCGAGTGCAAGAGGGCGCAGGAGGGCAGTACTGAGGAGCTATACTGCATCTGTCGGACACCATACGATGAGGCCCAGTAAGTATTTGTGTCAAACGCGCATGAGCCTTGTAGATTGTTTTTGCAGTGCTATGACCTCCTACACTCTGATCTGAACTCTAGTGTTTAAACACATAAGCTACAACCTCTTCCATAAAAATGCTCAGGAATGCTGAATGCATCTGAATTCTTTCTTAATTCAGTGGTTTTATCATGTCTCTTGTAGGTTCTACATTGGCTGTGACCGATGCCAGAACTGGTACCATGGTCGCTGCGTGGGTATTCTGCAGAGTGAGGCCTCGGAGATCGATGAATACGTTTGCCCACAGTGCCAGTCCACGGAAGATGCCATGACTGTTCTCACGCCGCTCACAGAGAAGGATAACGAAGGCTTGAAAAGAATATTACGCTGCTTACAGGTGAAGAAACACTCCTCTGAATGTACTCCTTCTGTGCGCACTGGATTGACAACTTGTGCTTTTGCTTATTTAGACTTGCCCTATTAAAATTGCCCATAAAAAATAAAATGCCACCAGATAAACTTTTGAAATTTGTTGAAAAGCAATTTGAAGATTTATACAGGAGAATAAGGAATATTTGAATGGACTTAAATACATGTATGGATGTTGGCAACATCAGCACTGGTCTGTAGAAGGGTTGAATGAATGTAAAAGTACAGAATTAGTATGGCAACAGATTATATGTCATCTCTGCCATCATACTGGCTTTACTTGAAGTTTATGCTGACAGGGGTCTTTGCAGTTAGTACATCTTTGCTCTATCAGCTATGTTTCCCTTTTTCAACCAGGCCCACAAAATGGCCTGGCCCTTCTTGGAGCCAGTGGATCCCAGTGATGCTCCTGATTACTATGGTGTCATCAAAGAACCAATGGGTAGGCCTTCTATGCCACTGTCTTCATTTGTGCTTTCAGACATGTGTTTTCCTCTTAAGGCTGTTGAGCTAAAGCTACAAACTGCAAGTCTGTATATTATCTTAAAGATGGTTTTAGACTTAAAACCTTCCACTTTATTGTCCCAGACCTGTCCACAATGGAGGACAGACTACAGAGGCGGTATTACAGCAAACTGACTGAATTTGTAGCGGACACGACCAAAATCTTCGACAACTGCCGCTACTACAACCCCAATGACTCACCGTTTTACCAGTGTGCCGAGGTGCTGGAGTCCTTCTTTGTACAGAAACTTAAAGCATTCAAAGCAAGCAGGTAAGACAAAGTGCTTCTCAGTGGCATCTTCAGGCCATTTAAGATGGGGGGGGGGCTGTTTGGCCGATTTTTTATTTTTTTTGCAAAATAGGAAGAAGGGGATCTCATTCACTTGTCTTCTTCCCAGTCCCCTTCACCTGTACATTTTGGCTGTTTCTCAAAGTCAAGGATGCTTTCTTGGGTAGGACGGGTCCTTCCAAGTCAGGTCCTTCAGAGGCTAGGCAAGATTCCCTCCTAGCGTTCGGAGAACAAATCATAGAAAAAATGACTTGTTTTCTTGTTTTCATAGAAGTCTCGCTAGTGTGCAGGTGTTCGTCATTTAAAAGGTCCCGCCTTCAATATTTTTTTTTTAAAGGCTCTAGGCATAGGATAAGTACTTTAAGACCACAGAGGACACTACAACGGCATCCTTGAAAATTCTCTGGAACAGTCCTTCACTGGGATTTGATGCAAAGCATCCCTGAAACGCAGCCATTAAGGAGCCTTCCTTGACTTTGAGAAGCAGCCAGTATCATTTTTCTGCCTTCCCAATCCCATGTAGTTTGTACCACCATCTGCATCTGTTACCCCTTAACACTGAATGTTTTCATGGAATTGCTTCTCATTCTCTTTCTCAGATTCAGTTCATGGCTCTCTCTGTCATGTTTGTGTTCAGAACACAAATGCATGGCTGTGACCTGTGTGTGTGTGTGTGTGTGTGTGTGTGTGTGTGTGTGTGTGTGTGTGTGTGTGTGTGTGTGTGTGTGTGTGTGTTCTGCATTTTGTGTCTCTCCCCATTTGTGTCTGCCTTGCATTAGTGTCACTTGCATGTAAATTGTCCCCACCCATTCTTCTTTGTTGCAGATTGTCATAAGTCATGCCATTGTGACGTTATGTTCTGGACTGAGAGTTGGATGCCAGGGGTCAGCTTCTAGTTCCAAATCATGGGACTTGCTGTTTCATAAACAGAGGAAATTTCTATGTGATTTCATATTTAAAAACATTTCTGTTTTGTTTTGTTTTCATTTCTGAAATCTACCCATCACACACTCTTCTAAGGAAAAAATGCTGTTTCGTAAGAAAAAGCCTAATTCCAAAGATGCCTTCTATGACAATCACAGTGTGGCAGCCATGTTGACTAAACTACTTGTGACAAAGATGTAATCAAGGGATATGCTTTTGACTTGTTTCTGTGTTTGTTTGTGTCTCGTGTCAACCTCTAATAACAATACCAATAATGTTAACGATATTTCATTTGTCTTTGCTTAAACTCATCAGTGAAGAAACATTTATTTTGAAACTCCTAACTTAATATTTAATGCATTTTTTTTGTTTTTGTTAAATTGACAGCGAAAAATTATTGACCCTGACCTCAAGTTGTACATTTTATTGTGAGATCTTTATTAAATTGTTTCTCTTTGGATTGAATTATGTCTCACTTAAGAAAAATAACTGATCCGGCATTCATTTATGTTAAGTAGGCATGGTTTTAACTGAATAAATACCACTGCTGACAAGTTGTATGTATCTTTTTTTTTTTTTTTTTTTTGACAATTTTATATTGTTGCATTTTAATTGTAAATACATAACAGAGATTATGCAGAACCGCAAATCCTTTTTGAAGGATTGTTTTAGGTTTGAAAGGACTTTTGTGGTCAATAAATGTAAGTGTTTCTCTTGTAACTTGGATCCCTCATATCAATGCACATCACTGTCACGACTGAAAAGGCATTCCCAATGGATTACACCAACATGGCTGCTCTCATGTCACCCCAGGCCATCCTTTTTTTTCTTTCTTTCTTTTTTACCTCTGTCTTTTTTCTTGTGTATTCCTGTTGTAAGTCAATAAAAACTTGATTTCTAAACTCTCTCTTCCCCCCCCCCCCCCATGCTCTGTAGGTCTCATAACAACAAACTACAACCTTCAGCCTCTTAGAACACACTGCACCCTAGTTTGCGCCCTTAAAAAATGATAAAGAAGCAAGAATTTGGTTCTTGAACCCTTGGTTGGTGGTGGACCCAGACCCCTGTGCCGTTGGTGCTCCACTCTTCCCTGATCCTCCAGCCTGCCTCTGGTCCCCTTTCATGGCTGCCGCGTCTCGGATCACCCTCCAAAACTGAGCAGCATGGCTAACCCTTCAGGCTGCTGACCAGCCCTGTATTCCTCCCTTTCTGTTGGTGAATACAGATTGACAAGATCCTATGGAGGGGAAAAAAGCCATTTCAGGAACTGGATTTTCTTTAAATGAGGATATGTTAAAGCTAATTTATGAATATTCTCAGTCTTTTTTTAAATAATGTGTCTACATGAAAAGATTTTTGATGCCTGGATTTGAGACACATCATTTCCCGCTATTCCACCTGGAGCTGACTGAATATGCGAAAGCGAGTGTATTGGGTTAATGCCCCCTAGTGTGGACATATTCCTCATGAAAATGTGGTCTTTGTAGATTGTGAGCAGCACAGGGATACTTTGAGGCGTTAAACCACAATGTGAGGTTGAAGTTGGCCTGTTTGTAAAACTTGTCAATTTTTCTCAATATTCTTTTTTTTCTATTACAGCTGAATAAATATTGGTGTATATGAAACATAATAAATGAAGACTTGAACTCTTACACTGATGAAAACAATGTTTTTATTTACCTGCTACGTTTGTCAATTGGAATTTACCTGTATTTCTATTGTATAAGGGTTGAACCATGCTAATTTTTGTGAAACTGAGGAAGGAAGTCTACTTACCTATGAGGAATGTTCAAATTGCATGCACAGATTTCGCCCATGGCTGGAATACCAGGGATTCTAATATCTATGGTGTAGCCATTTCGATGAAAGCCCTTTTACGATTGTAGAAAAATAATTTGTTGAAATGTTTTCAATCATTTTATCGGAATACATTTTGATTAAAAAAATAATAAAAGATGATCAAGTAGATACGTATTTTGTGATCATGTTCTCTTGTTGTGAATGTTGTTAGCAACTCTCGCGATAATGGGTAATTTGCATTCTTCGGATTCTCCGAGACTTCCCTGTGAATTTTTTGAACAGTCCAATGGTAAGATGCTTTTGCTCAAACAGGCCAATCAGAGACCTTAGCGCCGCGAATTTAAAGGTCTGTAGCAACTTCAGGTCACACATCAACATTTTTCCCCAGAAAGAGAAGGTAAGTCCAGAGATGATTCCTGGTCACATACAGGCGATTTAGGTGTGATGATTTCCATATTTGCACGTTTTCGCTGTTTGTGGCTTTTTTCTTTTATTTATTTCAAAAGTTAGTTGTGTATCCTTCGTTATGCTTTCCTGGCTAATTTAAGTTACTTGGCTTGACAGCTTTTGGCAGCACGCTAACGTATCGAAGAGCATGTGGAATGTCATGTTGGCTAGTTACTACTTTTAAAGATTCGGTTGGCGTGTTTATTTGTATTTATTTTTTACCAAACTAACGTCTTTTTTTCTATTCTTTCATTTGTTAGTGTACAGGTCTACCTCAAACTCAACTTGTAAAAATGTCGGCAAACAACGAGAATGGTGGTCTTGAACGCCTAACCAAGTTCAAAAACAAGGGGAAGGATTCAACTGTAAGTTTGCGTCAATTGGCTAGAATACCGTTTTCTAAAGTTAACCGTTTAATATTTATTCATGATTAAATGTAAAGTCAACTTGAAGCCACGTTGGTTTTGCGTTTCATGCAGGAGATGAGGCGCAGGAGAATTGAAAGTAATGTGGAGCTGCGCAAGGCAAAGAAAGACGATCAGATTTTCAAAAGGAGAAATGTCAGCACCTTTCCCGACGAGGCCACATCTCCACTTCAGGAGAAAAGTCAGAATTCCCAGGTTAGTGTTGTAGTTACACTGGTTATCTTTTTCATCGATAGATTATCGCAAGCATGTTTGATTTAATGCACAGGACTTAATTTGCAATGTATTGTATTTTTCCTAAGGCGAGTCAGCAGTGGACAGTCGAGCAAATTATGGAGGGTGTGAGCACTAACAATTTGGACTCTCAGTTGCAAGCCACTCAGGCAGCAAGGTGGGGTTATGAATGCAAAATACTGAAATTAAGATTTCAACGGATGTTAATAGTAGGCTGTCTCTAACCTCTCTTTGAATGTGTCTACTTAATCAACACAGGAAGCTGCTCTCAAGAGAGAGGCATCCTCCAATTGACCAGATCATCAAGTCTGGTCTGATTCCCAAATTTGTTTGCTTCTTGGGCCTGGCTGACAATCCCCCAATCCAGTTTGAGGCAGCCTGGGCCCTAACCAACATTGCCTCAGGAACATCTGATCAGACCCGTGCTGTGGTAGAATCAGGAGCCATCCCTGCATTTGTCAACCTCATCACATCCCCTCACCCCCATATCAGTGAGCAAGCAGTCTGGGCTCTTGGCAATATTGCAGGTATGTTTCAAGGACTAATCATTTAGGATCTCCCAAGTTTCTGTTTAGTTGCTCAATAAATAGTCTATTCTGTTGTGTCTTTCTATTTTAGGCGATGGTTCTTCTTACAGAGATATGGTCATCAAGCACGGTGCAGTGGATCCATTGCTTAGTCTTTTGGCTGTGCCTGAGCTCAGTGTTTTCTCAGTAAGTGAAATTAAGTGTTCCTCAGTGGGTGAAAATTCATCAGAACCTATTTTTTTAAGTTGTCTAATATCTGTTTTAATGAAACTAGTCCAACAGTGATCCATATGTTCAGGCATGAATTTGAGTTGTTTCCTGTAGCCACTAGATGGTGTAGTTACACCCATCTATAAGTGCCTTGTTCTGCATGATCATACTTGAATCCTTTCTTCACTTCCAGTCTGGTTATCTGAGGAATGTGACCTGGACCTTGTCCAACCTGTGTCGCAACAAGAACCCAGCGCCACCTCTCCCTGCGGTGCAGCAGATGCTACCCACCATTATCCGCCTGCTGCATCATGATGACAAGGAGGTGCTGGCAGACACCTGCTGGGCCGTGTCCTACCTAACGGATGGTCCCAATGAGCGGATTGAGGTGGTGGTAGGGACTGGCCTGGTGCCTCGCCTGGTACAGCTGCTTGGCTGCGGAGAGCTTTCTGTTGTGGTATGAATATGACCTTTCATTGTTATGAGTAGGGTTGATGTAAAGCCCCTTCCAGATTTAGAACAGTGGTTTTGCAATGATGTGTTTCCTATTTGGGAAGAGGACTCTGTCTGGGCATTTTAACCTTGAAAAGCATCCATACATTACCTAACTTTTCTCTGGCTTAATACCTTTTTGATAAAAACATTTTCCACAAGAAATGACTAGCCAATGGGTGATAGTGTTGCACTCTTCAAGTGCTGAACACAAAGTGTCCCCCCCTCCACACACACTTTAGAAGAAAGAAAAAATAAATCCCTTCATCCTTTTCCCTAGACATGATCTCACCAACAAGGACTTATTCCCTTGTCATTGTTGCATCTGTTGGAAGTAGTAGAATAATACTACTTGCAATACAGCACACATTAATTCGATGTAATCTCATGGATCCTACAGATTTTTGTTAACTCTTATGATGACTTTAAATGTATTTATTTGAATTCCACTGCAGACTCCAGCTCTGCGCACAGTTGGAAACATTGTGACTGGGACGGATGAGCAGACCCAGGCTGTGTTAAATGCTGGAATTCTGGGTTTGTTCCCTACCCTGTTGCGCCACCCCAAGAACAACATCCAGAAGGAGGCTGCCTGGACACTGTCCAACATCACCGCTGGCAAAGACTGCCAGATTCAGGATGTCATTGATTCAGGGCTGGTGCCTTACCTGGTGGAAGTCCTCCGACGGGTGTGTAACCCAGTTTTGCATAAAGGGCTGAACAGGTTGCTTAAAATGGCTACTGTTAAATCCTGGAAAGTATAGATTAGTGACCTTATTTACTTCCTTTTTATTCCACCTTAGGGTGACTACAAGACTCAGAAGGAGGCTGTCTGGGCTGTAACCAATCTGACCAGTGGAGGCACTGTAAACCAAGTTGTGTACCTTGTTCAAGCCGATGCACTGGAACCTCTGTTGAACCTGCTTTCCACCAAAGACAGCAAAACAATCCTGGTTGTCCTTGATTCAATTACCAACATCTTCCTGGTATGTAATTTTGTTTTGTCATTTCCATGTTCATTTGACTTCAAGGTTTGTCTGTTTTAGTTTCTGGTAGCAGCACTGCAGCTGTGTGTCTTCCAACAGGCGGGTGAGAAAATCGGTGAAACGGACAAGCTCTGCCTGATGATCGAGGAATGCGGTGGCCTGGACAAGATTGAGGCCCTGCAGTCTCATGAGAATGAGCTGGTCTACAAGGCTGCTCTCAACCTCATTGAAAAATATTTCTCTGGAGAGGTGTGTGTCTGTCTCCACATTTCTCTTGCATGTCGTCTTACCAATGGTACTAATCAAGTTTGTCTGTTTATTTGTCCTTAAAGGAGGAAGAGGATCAGTGTGTTGCCCCAGAGGCTACAACAGACGGTTATGCGTTTCAGATCAGTGAAAACCAGAGTGCATTCAGCTTTTGAATGTTTGTCTTTCTCTTTCTACCCTGTTACTGTTTGTCCTTTATTTGTGTGATTATGACTCTCCAAACCTGTGGGCTGAAGTGTATATAATCTGGATCTATACTGTAAATAAAGTTCTTGGTAAATTGCTGCAATTCTCTGAGTCAGAAATTAATCTGAATGTTAATGTTTCAATTAACAGCTTGTACCAACAATTAAAAATGTCGAGCCATGTGAAAATGCTAAGAATATATCTACAGGGCCACTCAAATCTCTTGTGATTTAATTCGCCTGATGATGTCACCAACATCAGCCTTCCCTGCCTCCCTAAACTGTCTGCATATGCTGGATCGCATCAGGAGCGCTGCATTCTAGATCACCACCAGTCAACTACACGGTTGCTCCACAAAATACTTGACTTGAGCCCATTCCCAAGGATGATAAAAGAAAGTTATTTATCACTTAGGCGCTATTAATTGGATTTGCTTATAGACGCGGTTTTCAATATATTTTTGCAAATGGTGTCTGCCGTATGCTATTACTACTTTTCAAATGCGTTGTATATGACAACTTAACCCAACTAGGATAGAATAGCTAGCTAGTGATGGCAGCAGTACCGTGATTCTATTATTGTCGGTTAACTGATACCAACAAAATCGTTAACGTTATATCAAAAATATTTTAATACATTGTATGAGTCCCAGTCAAGAGGTGAAGTGAGAGGACATGTCTAATCAAGGGGCGAGGAGAAATGGACCAGTGAAGTTGCGTTTAACAGGTAAGAATTCAGTATTGGCGATGGCTTGCTAACGATAGCTGTAAGGTTATGTAGCTAACGTTACACTGTTTCTAAATGTTAGCTACTTTGATACCTGACATTAGCTTACTTGCAGTGCTTTTACTAGCTAGCCAACACGGGGCATTGCACATTAAACAATATTACATACAAGTCTATCGCCAGTATTATTGGTGCTGCGTTGAAGCACACTTGTCACTGACTGCAACGCATAAAGCCACTCGTTTTGGAGAGCACCCACTGCAGCTGAGCAAGCCAAACCCTTCGATAATACTTAGACGTTAGGTAACGTTTGTGATTGCTAGCTTGCAGTTAGCTGGAACCGAAACCGCCCCTTACCTTAATCTTAGGAACTAATGTTAGCTAGTAAACTTGGCTTACAATATTACCAGGACTTTGCTCTCTGCGTTCTCTGATACTCTTATACCACCAGTCACCATTCATATTATTCAATCAAGTGTCTGTGAAAATGAAAATAATAATAGTTTAAAAGAACAGGTTTAACAGTAAAACGATAGTCTATATTGCTTGCCAGTTCACGTTAGTTGACAAGGCTCGTAGTCAACGTTATCTTAGCACACGGTTTGAAGTTGCCCTGGTAGACCTGTTCCTCGCTAGCGCGCTAAGGAACATGTTTGCAAACCAGCTCATCTGCACTGGGATTTAAAAATGGTTAAAGCGATACGTTATTCCACCAAACCTTTAATAGGGACCATTTAAGTAAAATATAGATATTATACCAAATGTTGAAGGGTACAGACGTTTTGTTGTGCGGAAACGTGGTTAAAGCACAAGCTAACAGTAGCCATGCTAGCTAGCGATAGTCATGTTTAGATAAATAAGATGCAGTTGGTGAATAACAATAATTTGTCATAGCACTGGCAGTTTAGCTTTCTATGTTTGATTTGAATCTCGTAGACGTAACGTGAGGTAACTTCGTTTATTTTGGGGAATTCTAACATTACCTTCTCGCTTTGCACGTTAGTTACACGGTTGGTATATTTGTGGTCTGTCAACATTATTTGTCTAACGGCTCGTGTCTTATAGAGGGAGAAACGTTTCTGCACTAAACCCTTGTAATCCCCTCGATTCGAAGTGTGTGCATCCTAAACTCAACTCGTCAGAGCAAATAATCATAGATAGGGCATCAACCCATTTCGGTAATTGAAGTGAAAAAGCAGAGGTGCTTCTTAAATCATCAGTCCCAAGCAGCACCAGAGAGTGAAATAGAAGCCTGTTTCTCGAAGAGAATTTACACTGACTGGGTTGACCTTCAATGTACTGATCACACTGATCAATAGGTTTCATTCATCATTTTGTTCCTTTAGCTGAATCGGCATCAAACTAATTTCGATTATAAAACAAAAATGAACATATTTTGAATATATAACCTCAACTGTCATGTAGTAAGCAGCACAGGCCAATTGTCACTTTTTTTTAGAGAGAGCTAATCAGACTCCGAAGCTTTGGTGTCATGTTGTAGCACTGTTATGATGCACTGTCTGAAGGGGCATTATTATTAGTAGCATTATTAAAGTTCTTTAGGTGTTGCTAGTCGTTGTGTGTGGCTCCAGGGTTTCTCCCCCTCTCTCTGTTAGTGACATTTGGCATGAAGGTGCTTTACCAATGATGCCCTTTCAGTGAGGCTTGAGTGAGGTGTTCTCAATACTTGGTAGAACTCACAGTTCAGTGTTTTGCAGAAATGGAAATACCGTCAGCCTATCCCATGCAACTAGTAACTTACTGTAGCCTAAATAAGATGTCAAGTATTTACAGAATTTTTTGTGTGTACCCCAATTTGTTTGTAGAATGTGGGAATGGCCGATAATACACTAAAGTGGTTCTTTATAAACTTCCATAGGCTCTCTATTCCTTAGGCAGATTTTCCACTCAGCTGTCAGCTGTGTCAGTAATGTGTAGGAAATAGACCCCATTGGCTCCCCTTCTGATGGGGTACCATTTGAATTGTCAGGTCATTTCCACTTTCAGAGGCTGGGAAAGGGAAGCAGGTTTACCATGTCTGTAATCAGAGAAGAGCCTTCATGACCCCCATCTGGACATTACTGTTTGGTTTGCGCCATTTCAACAATAACTGCCTAGCAAACACGACAGGACATTGTTTTGACTGGCTGTGAAGGGAGGACGATAGCTTTGAGTATTTGATGAAGGAACAAAGAAGAGAAGCTCACAAATGATATGTAAGTGTTTGCACTGAAGGAAGATGATGAGTGAATAAGCGAGCTTTCTGGATGTGAAAAATGTTCTGAATTGTCAACGATAGGGCCTAGTATACCATTATGAGTGGTGATTGATTGATTTATAGCCTATACCTTAAAAAGTATGTAATTCTCACATTTACATTTGTAGGTTCATTAGGGGTCCAAGCAGGAAAGCTGCTTCAAATCATTCAACCTTTTGCCACTTGGGGCGCTCTGCACATTTTGCTTGGACCCTGATGATCACTTATATTTTTGAGTAGAACTGAGGTGTAAAGTAAACGAAGCAAGATGAAGACCTAGATAGAATAACTTTAATAGTTTGAACATACAATGATTTGGCTCAAGAGCACCTTCTAACAGCAATTTTCAGCATGTAACATAAATAGCATGTTTTCAATTCCAGTTATACTTCCAGACATCGACAAGGTGAAATTAAAGAAAATTACTGAATTGGTTTCTGAAGTCATAATGTTTAGTTCATGTTCATGTTTTATGTCAGTCCTTAACACATCTGCTTCCTTTGAGATGATGGTGTTGCTGGTATTTTTCTTTTTCTCACTGCTGCAGCATCATCATTTTTTTTACTTTACAAGTCTGTCTCCGTCTCGTATTGATTTGTTTTCTCCTTTGGTAAAGCTGTGTGAGGAGTTCCATCGATCAAAAGTACTGGAGGAACATTTTTTAGCATTAAGCCAGAAAGGGTTCCTGAAAAGGGCTCATCCAGTTGAAATCATGTTCTGTAAGCCAACCTTATGCTTCTATTCTCTTTCCATCTTTTAGCTTCATTAATATAGCTTAAAACCTTCCTTTTGAGGACAGGCTATATTGGATGATTGCTTTAGTGAAAGTAACATTCACATTGCCATTGCCTTAGTAAGCTCCTGGAAGACATAGCTTTTCTGAGGGAGCTTAAATGTTAGGCGTGAACTTTGTCACCTTATTCACACTCAGTACTTTTCTGCCTACATTCAAACACTCACTTTAACCAGATGTCACATGCGTACAGAAACACATGGGCAGCCAGCTGCTAAAACTAACACTGGAGCATGAGCCCTGGCCTCCAACAACACAGTCCAGGATTCTGTTATGCTCTACAGCTGATCACCCTCCAATTATGTAACATAGAGACAGCCCTGATGTTGGAAAAAATATACACAATCCCCATGCAGTCATAAAATGTATTTAAAAAATGTACAGTCACAGAAATGTATTCAGTTCATTAACTGATTAACTCCGTATCATTGAAGAATTGTATGTTGCAGAACAGGGTACCTGACCAGTTGTTGGTTTAAGTTTCACTGTGGTTATAGATGATGTACTTTCTGTGCAGAAGACAGTGTTGTGGTTTGGCCCATGTGAGTTGTTCAGCATGCTCTCCTCTGCTTAGTCCTTTGGGCTTTCATATCGGGGACCGTCTAAAGATGTGGGATTGCCCAAGAGACAATCCTCTTCTCCTGGGAAATTCCTTCCACACCATCAGCCATTGCCTTAGCCATTTTCTAATGTCAAATTCAAGTGTGAGTCAGCCTGAGGTTGTGGCAGTTAAACCTCTTCCTCTTTTATTTGATGTTGCCTGCTTGGAGAACCATGACAGGGTTGCAAGCTGATCTAGGAGTGTTTTTGTGTCGGCCTACTGGGGCTGTAGACTCTCCTGCCAAAACCATGCTGTGCCTTTCTAACAGGTCTGTCATATTGCCTTCAAAAGAGGAAGACATGCCTTAACTGCAGATCTGTCTTCATCTCAGACCCTCAGTGAAATATCTGGCATCTCTATAGAGCAGGGGTTCTCAAACTTTTGCAAGCTGGGCCCCCCCAAAGCTGGTTAGGGGTAGTTGGGGCCCCTCCACCCCAGCGTGCTGCCCGCGGCCCGCCGCCACCGCCCTCAACTACACCACCATATATAGATAGATAGATAGATAGATAGCATATTGTTATTGATAGGCCTGACATGTCAAGGTTAGGCTATTGTTATTGTTAGGCCCATACAGACAATTATTATAACTATTTATTATTATTATTATTGTTATTATTATTATCAGTAATAGTAGGCCTATTAGTAGGCTATTCCTTATTATCACCATCATTATGTTATTATTATTATTATAATTAATGATTATCGACCAATTATTATTATTGTATTATTATTATCATAATAATAATTAGTTATTATTGCTATCATTTGGATACTGTTATTATTATGGGCCTCTTGTGATCTTTACAAAAAAAATCCTACAGGTCTGTCAATGTGAGGCATGAGCCTGCTTTGCACTGCAAAGGTCCTCAAATCTTTTTGACAAACATATCCTCAGGGCTGATTTGCTTATTTCTTATTTACTTGTTTGGTGGAGGCAATCCAGAATTACTGTTGACAAACATATTCTCAGGTCATCCTCGATCTGTGCGCGGTTGCGGTATTTAGTTTTGAGCGCAGTGAGTCTTGAAAAGCCTGCCTCGCACAAATATGTCGACGAGAAAAGGAGGAGCATTTTTAAGGCTATGTCGCAAAGCTGATCATTGCTATCCAGAATGACGAAAGAGGGGAGATGATTAAGTCTACTGTCACTCTTCAGCTGCTCTTTCATGTCTATTGACATCTCGTCTGCTGAGCAGAGAAATGGATCCCGAACTCAGGCGAATGAACGGTAGTCGTCTTTGAAATAGGACCCAAACTGATTTCTGATATTCGGCGTGATACAATGTCATTTGACATAGATATTGCGCTGAGTTTAGCTCCTATTCTACACGTCTTGCGCGGCCGGCAAAATCAGTGTTTCGGCAATTGTATGGGGTTTGCCACGCTTAGCAATTCTATGAGCAACTACATAAGATGCTTCCAGACACTGCTTGGAGATGGTGGTTCGTTGTTGCTGGAGGCCATCACGTTCATGTTTAAAGAAGTCCACAGGCTTCTCTTTCTGACTTTTACGAATCAGAAACGTGTCCATAGTTGTGTTTGTTTGCTGATACAGTGTGTGTGAAGTTAATAAAGTTCTAATTTCAACGTCGTGTTCTTGTATGTGTGGTTGTGAACCGAATAATGGATAAGGATAAGGCTGTGCTAGGCAATGATTCCTAACAAAACGAACTGTACACAATGTAGACAGGGACAGCACAAAATAGTATTCAAGTGCTGGTGTTTTATTTGTTGCAACACGGTGGATGATAAAAAAAATGTAAAGGTAGGTGTTAAGGAGAAAAGGGCTAGCTGCAGTTGGAAGAAGGTAGCTAGCTAGGCTAGCTCTCGGGGCTACGAGCTTTTCCAAAAGACTGTGGAGCAAATTACTCCTTAGAATAGGCTACGAATAGACCTACTGCAAGTGCAGTAAGGTATTACTAAGGAAGGAGTGAGTCTTTAAAAAGACTGTTTATAAAGCAATGAATATCTGAATGATACAGGAAACAAGAGAAATTGAACAAACTCTGCAGAGTGTCGTCTCAGGGTGAGCGCTTACCAATGCCTGCGTTTTTTTTTTTTTATACTGGGAAGCTTAGGCGCAACTCGCGTCTAAATGATAAAACTCCGTTTTGATTGGTGGATCAGGAGCAAAACAGTATGTGATTTGTTTGGGTCAGTCCAGCCCCTTGCATTTCGCCACTTAGGGAGCTTTCACTAACCAGTGACAGGTCGGTGGTCGTTTTTTTTTTCTCCGTCTGTGACATCGCGCCCCCCCTGGAGAGTGTTCGCGCCCCCCACTTTGAGAACCACTGCTATAGAGTGTGCAAGTGACAGTTGTCATTTTGTGTGCTGTGAATTAGCATTTTTGCCAGTTCTGGTTTGCTAAAGGAAACCCTGTGAGAGAATGGGGTTTTGGAAAAACTACAAAGTAATCCCCGTGTTGGTTGAATAACTGCTTGAGAGTCCTCTAGTCAATTCTGATAAACAAATTTGACCCATTATATTTTTTAAAACATCTGCTAACAGCGATAAAATGTATGGACTACAAAGCAAGTCACTTATTCTTAACTTAGACGTGTGCGTTGCAATGTGTTGATCCAACGAATGACGGAGGAGGAGTCTGGCGAGTCTGGCTTGTGTTGATATTGGAGACATTATAGTGAGATTGACAGGTCAACAAATCAATCACGCCGCTAGCGAGCTGTTTACCTTGTGGGTAGTAGCATGCTAACATTAGATAGCTGGCTCAGACACCTCGCAAATCCCCTCAGACGTAGTTTTCAGTTACAACAGGGTTTTTACATTGTACAGTGTCTATTTCTCGGTAACTTTTAGAAAATCTAAGAAAAAAAAGTAAAACGAACAACTCTCAGGTACAAATACGACCATCTACGGAGTTTGGTCTGCCATCTTTTTTTTTCTTGAGACGTGAGCATAACCGCGATCTGATTGGCTAGCGCCTGTGCTGTCGTATTTGCATGAAAGGTGATTTGATTGGCTGACGCATGCGTTGCCTCTCAAAGTTGAACATTTTTCAACTTTCGCCACAAGCAACGCAACGCAACACAACGGAGCCACAATTAAGTTCGGCAACGGATGGCATCACCCCATTCAAAGTGAATCGGGATCCGTCAACGATAACGGATCAACGCATTGTAACGCAACCACGTGAGCCAAGCGTTAGCTAATGCATCACCAATTTTGCAAGGTAAACAGAAGCTTGCCATAGCTAGCTTTAACGACCAGGGATCACAAGTCTTCTCACAACAACCATGAAATTGACTTGAGTAAACACATGCTTGAGGCAAGCGACACGATGTAGCCTTTTTTCTGATTTAGAATATTGGTAGGAACATCTTTATTTTTCCAAAACAAGACAAAAGTAAGTTACAAAAGACCAACTGAAAATTACATTTTAACCCATAAAAATAATTAGCCTAGGTTTTTTTACCACCGTTGTTTTGTTCACACCTTACTTTTAGCGATTTCGCAAAAAAAGGGATTTTTTCTTTGGAACCAGGAAGTGTTAAAATGCTAACACTGAAAACTACAAAGTTTCAGGTACGGTTGCAGGACTAGATATAGGGAGGGATAGTGACAACCTACGCCCCTATTGGTTGCGTTCCTATCGGAGCACTAGTTATCGACTAAAAACGAACGAACTAACTTACATTTTGTAGCTATATTTTGCATTCTTTCGAATTTTTAGAATATTTCCTTTTGTTTCATAAACGGACTACAACTCAAATCACGTGCCCTACTCACTGTTGCATATGCCTTGTCCTTTATCTTAGCTCAGATCAGCCATCCCTGTGAGCAGCGGCACAGCTCCACATGCCCTGACCTAAAATGGTATGCATTTTTTTTTTATTATTACAAAAACACTCACCCAGCCAAGCGAAACAAATCGGCATTTTGATCAGTTCGGTGAGGTTCACAAATCGTGGATGTCATCTATGCGGCATATTCATTGGAGTTCCTTATCACCTCCTTACAAAAAACTTCTAAACAACTCAAATTGTGTCTGAAAATATGGTCGCCAGAATCAATAAAGTTAATATCAAAGCATATGTCATGGAAGCCATCCCACTAACACTATTTGCTGCATAGCCCGAAGCAGTTTAATTTGTCATAATCAGCTCACCAATAAAAGGCAGCCTTGGGTTCAATGTAATCACAACCACTTGGGAATTATGTTGAATGGCTTCATATAGACATTGAACAATCCAGAGAGAAATAATGAAACATCAATGGGGCAAGGGCTTACTCTGATATCAATATAGTGAATGAAAGGGGTGAAGTCTCCCCTCCCTCTTGCCCTTCTCGAACATGTTAATCCAGTGGTTCCAATTCCCACTGGAGCTGTGGCAGAAGATTATCGTTAGTGTTACTAGGTTGCCAGGGGATAGATTAACGATTTAACTTTACCATTTAGCTTCCGTTCCCACAAGACACCATTACAGTAAAATAGCGACAAATAAAAAAAATGTGTCTGAGTGGACAGGTGACGCTTGAGTCTCCATCTGAAAGGGCTGTTCTAGCTGCCCATCGCTATTTGGAAAGCCACATGACCAGGGTGCAAACCAGATACCTTCCCTCAGACTGAATAGAAATGTACTTTGGATAGCAGACCGTAATTTTTTTTTTACAACGGTACGACTTGCTGAACAGTCAGTGCAGGTGCTGCTGCCCTGATGCTGTGCTGTTTTGCACAATATCCATTCATGATGCTTAGCTCGGTCGCTTGTAGGCTAATATGAAACAGAGGCCAGCTAAATCACACCCATGTCTCTGGATACTCATATCCCTAATGGTTGTTCAAAGTATCAGAGGTCATCTTTGAATCGTGCAGATTCATAGTAATTGGATATAAATCTTAAAAAGTGGTCTCCATTTCATCATTTCTCTCCCCTGGTCTGGTTCGAAACTCTTCATGAACCCTGTGATCTGGAGTGCATGTCTGCTGTGCCACACGCAGCACGTGCCAGAGGCTCAGGTGGAAGTGCTGACCCACTGCACAACCAGGCAGATGTCCAGCCCTCCTCAGCTTTATGTTTAGTCTGACCACAACAGAGCAGACCAGCCCCTTCCCCCTCCTCCCGGGGCCAGGCCTGTGCTACAACAGGGCTCTATTATCCTTCTCCCACCTGTGTGCTGCACAACTTACATTCCTCTGTTTCTCTCACCGGTTCAGACAGAATTTACACAACAAACTGAAAGGGCCTCATGTCAAATTCATATCAGAAAAAAGTTAGTATGCATTTTGCTCTAACCTGTTGTTCTAAAATGAGCTCAGATTCACCACTTCCAAATCTAAACCCAGACTTACTTACTTTTAAACCAGACGTAGCCCACTCATAGACATAGACCTCAGTCCAGTGCCGATAGATGAGAGGCAGTCTGGTTCGCTGGCTCATCCTTAAGCCCAGGTTGCATTTAATATCAAATAAAGTCTGAGTTAGTGGTGGGTGGGTGGGTGGTCTGGGCCCAGAAAATGTTATCATGATCTTTTTCACACACAACTACAATCCACGATCTGAAAGGCGATCTGTCTTCCCAATTTTAAAATATACTGTCTAGAATATCCAGACTCAAAGCAGACTACGGACTTCTTTATTACTAAAAAATAAGTAAAATGTTAACTACAAAAGGCATAGTATAATGTAAACACATAAATGCAGATTTCGAATTCGGACCATTTCAAACATCAACATTCTAAGAAAAATGTACAAACAGACTGTTTCACCATTTCAACTTCAAGTTGTAATCGGCAGCCAATCAATAACATAATAACCATAAAATAACGTAAGTGTGCTTCAGTGTCTTAGATCCCATGTTGTCCACAGCTTTGATCGGCACCATTACCTTAGCCAGATCGAGATGCATGTGACCGTTTTAGTCACCTCTTTCCATCCTTTGCTGCTTTGTATTTTTTCCGACTGCCCTAATCTGTTGGTCAATGAGAACTGTTTACGTTTCGGGACCTTGTGAGATACAGATGAGTTTGGTTGTACCACCTTGACCGAAACACTCTTGGCATGATCCTTCGGATGCTTCCTTTTATGGCGTTTGAATAGATTTGTCGTACTAGCAGCAATGGAAGGGCCAATCATTGCCCAACAAAGTTTATAGCTTTGCTTTGAGAAATATCTGTCTGCATAGCCGACCACTGCCACGCTACTGACGACTGAGTCCTTTTTTTGCCCCAGCTCTTCATCCGCCACGCTGTTAGCTCATGTTTTATGAATACGTCGCGCATGAAAGAGACCTATGAAACAGACGTGATATAATTTGAATCTGCAATCTAATACATACCCATTGACACAATTTCTACTCCAGTCCAGCCAGTATTCTCAGGCTTTGTTAAAAGGAAGCATGCATGGGGGGCACTGTGGCGCGAGCCAATAAGCCCCCCATTTACGGGCTACAATGCCCGCGGGGACACAGGTTCGATTCCGGCCTGCTGTCGTTTCCCGATCCTCTCCCCACCTCTTTACTCCTCCTCACTTCCTGTCCGAAATACTTCACTGTCCTATCCAAATAAAGGCTAAAAAGACCATAAAACAAAAATTAAAAAAAAGCAAGCATGCATGGGATTAAGACGCTATCAAATATAACAAATAGTCTGACCCAGATCTACTTCATGGCCAGATTCTAGATGGAATGATGTGATTTTCTGAGATAGCTTTAAATGAAGCATTATTACTGTAGTTGTTTGTCCATGTTTGTGTGTAGTGAGACTGCCTGTGCCAGTGCTGTGTAATCCCACCTACTGCTCTGTTCACTGGGAGTAACACATTTCTAGGCTGATCTCTGATTAGGCCTGTTAGAGGACAGGCAAGTAAACAGGAAGTTGTTGACATTGTCACATCCATATTTGTTTTTGCTACTCCATGCATTCCTTACCACTATAAGAATGTGTAGAGACAAGATAAGTAGTCAAGCAGAGGCTCTAATTTAGTCAGATTGTCATAGATCAGGCTCTCTCCAAAACAAAGGGATTCATCCCACGGGACACAATAGTATGTCAGTGATTTAATGACATGAAGGACATTCATTCCTAAATGCAAAACTTGATTAAACCAAAACTTGTGACTATTCTGACAAATTGCTTAGGCAGTTGCAAAACTCGCTACCTGAAATGAATGTGCTTGCAGCACTATAATTTAAGATACTTTCAGGTTTTTTTTAATAATATGAAGCCTGTGCTTTGAATTTTTGAACTAGCTGATCATTCCCATGTTTTATGATGTCAGGCTGTTAAGCTGTCACAGGAGGGTTGCATAAGGCCTGCTAGGAAATCCATTCAGCAGGAATGACGTGCTCTTCCTCAGAGGGGAAAGAGTTTGTGCTGATCAACTCTCACTGGCAGCACATACCCTTCCAAATCTGTTCAGCAGATTGGTGAACTTCCCAGACCTTCCACCGCAACTCACTCCATTGCATCACATTGCAGTGAAGAGCCAAGGAGGAGGCAGCAGCCGCACAGTCAGAAGCAGCTAACCCGAGCCAGGGCCTGTTCTCGCAGCATAGTAGTTTTGGAGCCGGTGAGGAGTCTGTCCTCTGGTCTTCTGTTTTTTCAGGCTAGTACTTCTCTTCATAACTTGGAGCTTTTTCTCAATGGTATTTTTTTTTACAAAGAATTGTTCTATCCGGTTTTAAATCAGTACTAAATCTGCTATCAGTACTAGTGAGATCTTTCCTCTCAATGGCCATGTGATGGGGCTACGAGGAAACACCCAAAGGCTTATCTCATATTACCTTCGTCTGCCCATTGTTTTGAGTGTTGAACAGAATTGTTTCCATGTCAACAGACAGATTGCATACTGACTGAACCGGTTCTCACATTAGTGTTAACTTTGTGACTCAGACTGATCCCCTCCAAGTAGGACATGAGATGACTTTGATGTTTGTTTTGCTGTCTGCTCTGTGTGCTTTTAGCCGAACCTTCAAATCTTTGTTTACAGAGAACATTACGATTTTCTTGGCATTTGTCCCACTGATCATTCAATGCAGTGAATGTCTTCATCTGGATCTGGATTTACTTCAGCTTTGCTGATGTCCTCAAGCTTAGCCAGATCAAGGCTATCCTCAGGGATGTGTTAGTTTGTCCTTGGTAATTCATAAATAAACATGAATAAGCTAATATGGGTCTTAATACCACAGGTGCCTGGTAATCTATCCCCCCTGTCCTTCAGTCCCACCCTGACCGCCAGCTAAGTGTCTGCTGCCACATTAATTGTGATTCATGGTTAATGAAGGCACCAGGTCTCTCAAGGTCTTGACCAAGCTGACATTCATCAGGCTTCTATCATGGAGTCTTGTTGTGTGACTCAGTATCCTGTCTTTGGTCCAGCCAGTCACCTCCCTTCTCCCTGCCATGCTGTCTGAACCAAGGTCGCATTGTTGCTTTGTCACTGTGACGTCACCTCAGACTCATTTGTCCCTCAGGCTTATTTGCCCTGACACAGGGCCTAGATTAGGATCTTTCTCTGTCCCAGACGGGTATATGCCTGAATGGCAGTCTGCTGCCCTGTGGAACAGAGAAATTCGTCTGTGATGGAGACACAGAAAAGAGAGCGAAGCCAGAGTGGTAGGAAGCACCAAAGTCCAGAATAGAAATCCTATCGATCTTCTAATTTCGTTCTTTGTTTTTTCTGTCTTTCTTTCTTTCTCTGTCTCTTTCTAGCTCTTTTTCTTTCTTTCTCTCCCTCCATCTCTGTGTCAGAGAAACAGGGCCAGGTTCGGGAGGTGTGGAGTGAAAGGGAAGAGGAAGCCCTTTGTTTTTAGAAGAACAATGTAGCAAATATGAGTGTGCAGTACTGGCACTGGGCTCAGAGTGGGCGCCAGAGAAGACTGGGGACGGGGGTGTTGGCCTACTACAAGTAAAAGGGCCTTCAGCACTAGGGATGGGCATTCGATTAAATTGTCTTAATCGATCGTCGGGAGAATTAACGATCGATTTTCGATTAATCATTAATATTTTTATATTAAAATTCACTATTTATAGGCTATATTAAAATGCAGTGAAAATAGAAAAAAACACAGCGTGTTTCCTCATTGAGATCTTTATTACAAGATGAACAACTCTTGTGGCAGTTAAACTTACAAGATGGACAACTCTTGTGGCAGTTAAACGGGATCCGTTCAATGGTTACACTTGAAAATATGCGCTGCTGTACTCTTAAGCAGCGGAGCCGACAGCTAGAAGCCGGTGCTCATAAACACAACTTTTTTTTTCTCTCTAACTAATTAATCTCACATTTTGAAATTCATTCATCTAGATTCATCGTGATTAAAAGTTTGTTTTCTTCTCAAGACTAAATCTTATAAATTAACGAGTAATCACTTCAGACAGCGTGTATTTTAGACACTGTTGTTCAATTGTATTTTTTTCGTGCTCTCTCGCCGTCATACAAGGAATATATGCGAGACACAATGGTGCCCCTCGACGGTAAATCGTAAGAATTGTCCCCTGAAGCAATTCGAATCACCTCAGTCAGCCCACCGTCTTCAACTATGTTGATGGGCCGTCAGTCACCGGCAACCTAAACTGCTACAGCGTTGGTAACCTTTTCACGGACTGGTCTAGTTAATTTCCTAGAGAAGTCGTGGAGTGTGGGTTGGCGACCATCTAACCTGGGACTGCTTTCTGTCGGGTGCTTTGCATTAAGGTGATAACTTAAAGACGAGCTGCTTCTGTAATAGCTACATTCAGCTTGACAAATGCTACATACAACTTTAGTTTTGTCGATTGTTCTGTCATTTTGCCTCTTAAACAGAAACTTTCCGCCCAACAATCCCTCAGCTCTCTCTATCTTCAACTACCGTCTCGGTCTCTTCTATCTAACTGACTTGGAGACACGCGGCAGTTTCGTGCCATGGGTCAACGCGCACCGGAAGTAAACAAAGTTGCGTTAACTGCGTTCAAATATTTTATTGCATTAATCTCGGCCACAATAATCTCATAGAATAACGTGTTAACTTTGACAGCCCTAAAATAAATAAATTACACGCACACTACGCAACAGAACATGCATTAGTTTTAATCGATGAAAAAATAATTTCATCGAGGAAATTCTTAATGATCAATTAATCGATCGTCGATTAATTATGCCCATCCCTATTCAGCACCCATTCCAGGGATTCATGGACCAGCGAACACCAGAGCACAGAGGATTGAGGACATCTAAGTGACGCCCCACCATGTTTATTTTAGCTGCCGAACGTATTAGCTCAACACCAAAGCTGGGAATGTTTTTACAGCAGAGAGGGCTCTTCAGTTTCTCCTCTCCTCTCGGCTTCTCACTCCCCCACATCCTCTGTTATGCTCACTGTTATGTGCGACAGCTAACCACATGCCCTCTCCTCCCCGGAGCTGTGCCAACCCCCAGTATTCCCATAATTGCACTCAACTGTTTCCCAGACATTTTGTGAACAAGTCTTGGGTGTTTCTTTTTTTTTTTAAATACGTGATTACAGTCTTCATCCGGATGGATGTGGAATTGTTGGATTGTTTTAGTTTTTCATAGGCCAAACTCTTTTCTTGCTAGCTTATGGTGACCGACTTGGGTGAATTATCAACTGAGACAAAATAGGAACCCAAAAGCACGACAGACACAGAATGTAGTAGAAGTTATTTTACTTCGTTATACCAAAGCAGGGTCAAAACCTGGACATAGCCCAGTGTATAAACAATTCAACAAGGGAGCAGGCAGAGTAATCTGAATCCGAGGGACAGGCAGGCAGGGTCAGAACCGGGAGATCAGTCCATTCAGCAGACAAATCCGACGAGGGGCAGGCAGGGTATACGGAATCCAAGATACATTCCAAGGTCTAAACACAGGGTAGTCAGGCTTACGGTAAACATACAATCGCGGGAAAGCTTGGCAAAAACACACAAGACAATCTGGCGAAGAACAAGTGATAGTGGACAGGTATAAATACACAGAACCTAATGCAGAGATGAGCTGCAGGTGTAGAGATGGGCTGCAGGTGTAGAGATGGGCGGAGAGTAACAGGTGAGAGAGATGAGGAGATTGCCGGGCATGTGGGAGTGGCCGGATCAGAAATGACAGGAGATGATGATAAGACATGAACACAAATCAGATGAAAACAAACTAGAATTCAGGGGAATTCGTGACACTGAGTCTATTTTATTTGGCAGTCACTGATTACTATTTTATCAAGCAACCTCATTAGCCCTTTGTAAAAAATATGTTTTCATTTTATTTTAAAAGCGATATAGCATAGGGATGATATCTGTGTGGAGTTTGATGTTGAAATCTCTTCTGCCATCTGTTCCAAATAGCAGCCCTCGTGTCCTACAAGCCTAGGTTGCTCACAGGGGCCTCTGTAGTCCCTCAGCTGCCATGCCTGCTGAATGAGAAGCACTCATCAGCAACAGAGAGCTCTCTCTCTCTTTATCTCTCACTCTCTCCCTCCATCTCCTGCTTTCTCTCTCTGGCCCCCTCTCCCCCTTCTTCACTGCAGTAACTATGGAGACAGGGGGCATTCACATGAGCAGAGGTGTGAGCACCGTCTGTGATGTTTTCTCTTTTTGTCTGTAACCTTTTGGGAAGATGGGAGAAGAAGTGAAAAATGTCCAGCAGCCTCAGTCAGATATGTTTTTTAACAGATCACTCCCTCTCTCTAAGCCTGGAGTTGGTTTCAAAGATATCAACAGGTCTGAAGAGTACTGAATCCAACATAGTTCAAGATGCTGCAAAAAGAACTAGTTCGTGATCAGACAGTGATTTTGTAAGGAAGAATGAGGACACCTGTGTACAGGTTGTACAAGTCTCCTGCTGCAGGTATCTACGGCTTGTGACTGTTTCGGGGCATCCTTTCATATGTCTGCCACACAGAAACATTTATCACAGCCACGCTATGAAGACCCCCAGAGAGTCTCACAGCAGGTGATTTATCTTATAGGTGTGTCAGACCACACAACTTCTCTTGTGATGCTCAGAATTGGGCTTGCATCTTAAAAACATGAACATGCTCATGGGACCCTTACTTCCATAGTGTGACACCTTGGGAAAATCAGCTCTAGTGCTCTTCACAGCCCCCATGGTTCAGTGAGCACACTTAGCAGGCCCTGTGAGTCTAGATGTCATTTCCTCTGGTCATGAGGTGGGGTTTCTGCAGTGTGGCAGACTGCAGCCAAAGCCAAGTGGATTTCTACATTTCTTGCGTTCATGTTTTCACCTTTTAGCAGGAGAAGTAGTTCCAGACTTAGCCAGTGATGAGATTTCCCTCATCAATGTTCTTGAGAAGAGTTTTTTGTTGTACAGCAGAAAACCGTGCTGCAATCAGTTTAATTTGGCATGTTTACATTTTTAAAACATATTCAGTAAGGGATCTGTCATGGTATGCGAAGTGTTCACCCATTACCATACCAAGGATGGAAGGATAAAACTGATTTTCTTTTATGTTCACACATGTTCATTTTTATAAGTGAAAATGACGTTTGACGTTCCTTCACTGAAAGTCATTTATTTGATTCCATATCATCGCACCACCACAGACTAATATTGAAACCATGGTGATTACTACAGTACATTCCCTCTTCTGTTAGAAGCCCACAGTA
Organism: Clupea harengus; assembly: GCF_900700415.2. Classification (NCBI taxonomy): domain Eukaryota; kingdom Metazoa; phylum Chordata; class Actinopteri; order Clupeiformes; family Clupeidae; genus Clupea; species Clupea harengus. The sequence goes on from NC_045152.1 coordinate 17,468,942, forward strand.
TATTCTCAAGAAGAGATAGGTTCCACTGTCAATGCAAATGGTTTCTGAAGTTTTTTAAGTACCAAACAAAAATGTTTACTCTAATTTCTGAAGTTTTGTGCCGTTTACATTATGTTGCCATAGGGAGGTGAGGTGGTTTTTCACTTGTCTCTTGCACTGTGGTACACTGCTCAGTACACAGTAGAATGTCATGGGGGGATTCTGTACATCTGATGTGACACCATATGAGAGAGTGAAGTAAAAAAAAAAGTATAAAAACAACAGGAGTTGTACCAAAGTGTTTTACAGTCAAGGTTAATAGATCGATACATTTAGAGAAGAATTAAAAAAAATAACACAATTAAAAAAACTAATAAAAGAACAAAATTAAAAGTGATGTATGGGATGGGGAAAACCAGCAAATTAAAATGAGATCAAATGGAAAATAAATAAATTCATAAACATAAAAATAGATAAGTTAACCAAACAAAAGCACCAATAGGGTAAACACAATAAAAGACCATTTTCAATCTGACCTCCGCTTTCCTTTGGAGCATGTTCCCAGGCCTCTCGCTGCATTGGGCTTGTGAGGGGGAGGGCGCAGGCCATGGACTACTTGGGTTTCCCTGGATCCAGATATGGGGCTGAAGAGGTGTTTTGTGTGTGTCAATTTTAGAAAGGGGAGAACTTGTTCATTGTGACAGATTGTTACAGGGGCAGGTTTACAACCCAGACATATTGGCAAGCATTGCTAGACTCTCTCTTGCCATCAAATGCCATTTTCCAATAAAGCCCATCATTGAACAGTCATTCTCTTCTCATGAGTGTGTTTTTGTGAGAGAGTGAGTGTGTGTGTGTGTGTGTTTGTGAGAGAGTGGGTGTGTTTGTGAGAGAGTGTGTGTGTGTGAGTGAGAGTGAGTGTGTGTGTGTGAGAGAGTGAGTGTGTGTGTGTGAGTGAGTGTGTGTGTGTGAGTGAGTGAGTGTGTGTGTGTGAGTGAGTGTGTGTGAGTGAGTGAGTGTGTGTGTACATGTGCATTTGTGGCATAGAGAGTACACCACTTAACCGTAAAACCATTAAATGGAGGACGAGAACTGATGATTATTACACTGCAGACTGGTGCATTACTTTAATGTGATCCCTCTCGACCGCCAGTCATACTAATTTATCCTGATTGGATGATTGGCTTGAGGTATTCACAGTGTGAAATCAGTACCCTCATATTAGACTAATGCTTGACATGCAGCTAATGATAAACAGAAATAAGCAAGAACCCATAGCTATGGGGGGGGGGGGGGGGGGGATATCTTTGGGTTTCAGCTTTCAGTTTTTATTATTATTAGTGTCTCCCTCAACATCTTGCAATGTCGACAACCCTATTACGGAAAAGCAATCTCTGGACAGCAGACATTGAAGAAGGCCCTAGAGCAGTTAGGTGCAGTGTTTCCCCTACCGTTATATTAGGGGGGCGCCCCGCCCCCCCAACGGCACCCCCCGCCCCCCCCTGGAAGGTCAAGTTAATCGTGTTCAATTTTATTTTCTATAAAGCGCCAGATCACAACGGAAGTCATTTAAGGTTACCTTTCCTATAGAACAGGTCTATAGCTTGTTATTTTATTAAACAAAATAAATAGCCTTATGTTATTTATCTTATTTACACGACGGAATGTAATTTCTGTCTCTACATGGTCGCGCGTTTACAATTATCTGCTCTCTGTATTACGCATGGCGGAGTTCCGCCAAGATGCGCACACACACACACACAGACACGTGCGCGCACACACAGGTGAGCACGCTCCCACCAGCGGACAGAATTGGGCTTAAGAATCAGTGCACAGCTACGGACACTTTTAAGCTTTAAAAAACACATTTCCAGGCGTTCATGAATCCAGCGGAGATCTTTTCCTAGGTAGGGTCGAGAATGAGGCCTAATGAGAATGGCTACAACAGACGTGGAAACAGAACGTACGCCCATGTCCGCACCGAAAATTCAGAATTTTTTTTTTTATCATTTTCCGCGAGTTGTGCGTGGCCCTTTTTTTACATAGTCTGGTAATAAATCTATTAATTGTAATGAAAATGATTTATTTTGCTGTGAATAATGAAGGAAGCAATTAATCTGATTATTTCCCAAACCCTCAAGAGCTGTTGCCATGGAGATTTAACGTTACTTTCTGTTTGAAGATAAGGTAGCAGCTAGTGTTGAAGAATGGGTAACTTGAAATTGGACGACTTTAAATTAATATATGAAATTGAACATCAACACCTATACGGATAAAATAAATAAAGAAGGATAGCAAAACAGATTGATAAGCCTAGAATGAGAACGGCAGAAACACAGGCAGGACGTTAGATGACGAGACAGACCATAGTGACACAGGCTGTTTTTTTTTCGTCATATGAAGGCTGAGACATTCATAACATTTTATTCAGTCTTACTGATGGTCCTTTTGTAATGCCAACATGTGCACTTCGTTGTGGATAAGTAAAACCTATTTTGCTACATTTTGTAGTCCTGGTAATCTTTTGTTTGGCATTGGTGAGGTTATTAAAAGGACCATTTCTAAATTCGCAACTTTTTATCGCAACTTTCACTTGTTTTCGGCAAAGGTTGAAAGGTCGCCCCCCCCCCCCCCAAAGCTGTAAACCTAGGGGAAACACTGAGGTGTATATATACAACAACAGACATTGAAGAAGGCCCTAGAGCAGTTAGGTGTATATATACAACAACAGACATTGAAGAAGGCCCTAGAGCAGTTAGGTGTATATATACAACAACAAACATTGAAGAAGGCCCTAGAGCAGTTAGGTGTATATATACATACATATGCTGTTCTAATAGATTGATTTTATAGACAGGCTATTTTGGGAAGCTTTGTGTAAGTGTGCTGTGTAATGTGGAATTCTCCTGCCCTCATTATGTGGGCTGCTTGGTTGCCTCCTTTGATTTCCGCTTCTGTCTTCTACACAGTTTTGAGTTCTGCCTAGGTCCTCCAAAAACACCTCAGAAACCCAGCGTGATGTACAGACAGTGATGCATGTGTGTTGCTGGTGTAGGAATGAAAGCAAACCGAGTGTCTCTGCTCATCTCTGAGATTTGGGAATGCAGGGCAACGGGCAATTCATTAGTGTTCCAGAGAGAACTCATCAGACTCATCTTTCTGAGAGGAGGGGTACAGCAACATCTCTGCACCTTCTTTTATGACAAAAGTCACTCTGCACCTTAACTCCTCCTGTCCTCCACACTCCATGCATACGGAGAGCCAGAGTCCTCTAGCAGCAGTAGTCTATGGAGGACATACTGAAGTCTACAGTGGTGACCTATCCAGGGTCCTACCCTCTTTCCTCTCATTAGACTGCTTGCTGGTTGCGGGTGGTGCATGCTGGCGGCTGCCCTTTAGAGCCCTTCCCAGCATGCTGTGCACACTTGGAGCTCTCTGTGGACAGCTGTCCCGCCATGATGCTCTGTAATTGCAGAGGCTCTGGTGGATGTGTAGAGCACTCTGCAGACCCACTGCAGGGCCAGTTTACCCCTCTCCAGCATACAGAGATTACAGCATTCCATGGTCTCTCTGGAGGTTCTTTTTTTGCTGTTAGTGTCCATTTCGAGTTTGTGATGCCAGATGTATTTTTCAGTATGCTATTGTCTTTAACATGTAGATTAGCCTACGTCTGTCAGGTCTAGTCACACATTCAACTAGTTAAGTTGTATGTGGCTGGACCTTTTTGCTTTCAATGGAATGTTCTTCTTCTTCTCATCTCATTCACACATATCTGGTTTTTACCAGAGCAGTCACAGCCTTGCTGTATTATCAGGGGTCACCTGTTTGTACCCTGCCTCCCTCCCTTTCTCCCCCTCTCCTCACTGCCTGTAAATAATGAATGAAAGAGCCCCCAGCTGCACAGAGTGAGGTGTTGAAGCCCCCTCTCAGAGGCCCGTGGTGTGTGTGTGTGTGTGTGTGTGTGTGTGTGTGTGTGTGTGTGTGTGTGTGTGTGTGACAGAGGGAGCGAGAGAGAGAGAGAGAGTGTGTGAGTATCGTGACTGGCATGCTGAGAACAAGCTAGGCAAAGAGAGAGGAGAGATGCATACCAGATGTTTGAGTAATGAGGTGGGTTTCAGTGGAACCAAACACATTCCCAGGGATGTTTGCAGAAAAAAATTCTTCCTTGTCTGTAGAGCTAGAAGGGCAAGGGGGAGGGGGGACTTCTCCCCCTTCATTTACTTCATTGGTATCAGAGTAAGCCCTTGCCCCGTTGATCTCCCATTATTTCTCTCAGCATTGTTTAATGTCTACGTGAAGCCATTTAACAATATATGCAAGTGGTTCTGATCACTTTGAATACAAGCCTGTCTTTTATTGTTTAGCTGATTTTGAGAAAGTAAACTTTGTTTGTTACAAACAAACGTTAAAGAATTTTTTGGTAGCCCTGTCTAAATATATGTCCCAAATTGTTATTGACGTTTCAATAGCTAATGTTTACATGAATCGTTACCGTTTGCGAGGTAGCTAGCTTTCTTTCTCCCCTGGTACCCAAGCAGAGGCGGTCAGATTTTTCCCCAGCTCTTCTCTTTGTCCATACAGTATGTGTTGGAAGACACGTTATACAGACAGTTGTGTTCTTGCTACATATCCACCACCATTTGCTCCATCTCAGCGTTCCAACGCACCCGTTGGTTTGGGATTATTTCGAATCTGACCGTGTTAATATGTGAAAGGGACTGCAAACACAGCCAAGCACATCCAACTGCAGTGCTGTGGTCCAGCGCTCCTCCTCTTCCCTTGCTGCCATTGTGTCAGTCCAGATGAGACACACACACACACACACACACTGCTCCTGAGGCCCAGGCCTAGCAACAGAACAGGCATCAGGGCTGACGAGGAGTGGACCGTTCACAATGAGCTGCTGGCCTATTTCCCCCTCCTCGTTTGATCTCGTTCTCGTTGCTGTCCTCTGACTCTTCACCCTGCTCTCACTTTTCTTTCCTTTCTACTCTTCCCCATCTCTCTCCTGCAGACACTCCACACACACATGGTGGGTCTCGTGTCTGTCAAGCCCATGACACACCAGACCGACGGTCGGCCAATGTTGAGCCGTCTGTGAGTGTCTGAGGCCCTAGTTTTTGTGATTTGTCCCGCACCGTTGGCACTAGTCGGACCCTTGTTAACTGCCTGTCAGCCGATTGAGCATGTTGAATCGATCCCGTTGATGAAAGAGATCACTCTGATTGGATGTTCAGCTTAACGTTAGTGTTAAACAGTGTTTTGCCTCTGGATGATTGGACTTTCAACATGTGGAACTGAACACGAAATAACTGAGCGGTGTCATTTATGTCCATATTTTCGACATAGATTTGTCCCTTGAGCCTGTTGCAGCAGGATCCATGATTTCACTTATTTAGTGCGGTGTCACCTCAGTCTCTTCCTTGCTTCTTCCACACCCAAAACAACCCAGGGCTGACAGCGCCAGTGCCATTGGCAACATCTTATCAGACATATTCTCGATGAGAAGTAGCTATATTACGAAACGATCAGTTGTGAGCAAGAGTGGTATGAAAATAGTAAGCTGCCGGTATGGACAGGTATTTCTTCTTGCGCAGAACATACGTGCTAGTTGGCTGTAGAGCTGCAACGATTAGTCGACGAAATCGACGACGTCGATTGTGAAAAATTGTCGACGATGATTTTTATTGTCGAAGCGTCATAAAATATATAAAAAAAATATTATTTTTTTTTTTTTTTTTTTTGGCAGACGCTAGCAGAGCTGCCGGTGATTTTCATTCGGCATTGCAATGCATTATAGGAAGTGCGAAATAGTGCATCTTTAACTAATAATAATTGACCATCATTGAGAAATAGCCTAGCATACAAATCATGCACCGTTTTCTTTTGCCCTCCGTTCTCATACCTTCATGTGCTGCATATCAGAAATGGCCGACTGAAAAGCGAATTATTCTGAGAGGGCTCATGTTACCATGGAAACAATAAACAAAGCTAGCTTTAGTAGCTGCTGCATATGAGATATGGCTAACAGAAAAGTTGTCATTTTTCTCAATGATGGTCAATTATTAGTACTATTCTAGTGTTTCAAAGAGAATGAGCACAAGAACAGTGAGTGTCTAGCAGCAATTATCATACATATATGATATATCTATAACTTATAGTAAGGTTTAAGCTTACATGTTGGAAAACAGAACGTCTCATGGAGGATGCTTGCTAACGCTATTTCAGTTATGTTAAGTGCAATGTAGTGAATCAGTGAATTATCAGAGTAGCCTGTATTTTCGTTTGTTCTGAATAGTTAACCTCCTCCACTTAGCATTCTTCAAACAAAAGATTGTGGAAAAAAATATTTCATAAGTTGAATTTGAATGTCACTTGCAGCCCAGTTATTCTTGCGTTATTTTGCACTTGCAGAGGCTTGATTGCTAATTTGAGTTACTTTTAAAACTTTATTTGCACTTTCTCTTTACTTTTAAAAGCATATTTGCACTTTCATTTGTATTACTATTTAATTTATGTATTATGATGATTACATTTGTTACTCAAATACATTTGAAATTCAAATTCCAACATTTTGAGTCGTTATTTTAATTTGCTATGGGAAATAATCGTTAGATTAGTCGATTAATCGAAAAAATTGTCGATAGATTAATCGATTACCAAAATAATTGTTAGTTGCAGCCCTAGTTGGCTGTAGTCTTTGCGGTGTGTGGCCCAGACACAGGCGACGTGAGGCTTGCCTTCGTCATCACTTGTTCTCTGTTGTCTGGCTTTTGCATTACCAAAGTAAAGTCTGATCCTCACCTACTCATTTCCCACATGTTAATCTTTCTCTCGTTCACCACCTCCCTGACACAAACAGACACACACTGCTGCTTGTATTAAGACCCAACAAGTCTGGTTTCAAGTTCTCTATAAGTGTCCAGCCCTTTCTCTCTCTTTTCGTCCCTCTCTCTCTCTCAGAGTGCCACAGTCTTCACTGGAGAGTGCTAGCATTGAGTGTAGTCTTCAGACTGCAGGAGTGATCGCCCAAGAGTAGACCACAATGTGCTAGAGTGTGTTCAAGTGCTCCTAAACCTGATGCCCATTAAAAACATGGTCACACACACACACACACACACACACACATCCAAAAAAAAGTTTTGCCTAACTTCTAACTAGGACCTTTTGTCGTCAGTAAGACAGTGCTGTTTTAAATGTGCTAAATTACGAATGTGCCATCAGGATATCCAGCATTCATCACTGATCTCCTCCTCCCTTTTGTCTGCAGTGCTCTGTGCAAAGAACCTTGCGAAGAAAGACTTCTTCCGTAAGTATCTAACCCAGTAAAGCTCAGCTCTATTTCTGTAGGCTGCCACAGATCCTCCGCTCTTGGCTTTGAAGTGTGCCTAGAGAGATAAGAGTCCCCCACGAGAGAGCAGAAATGTGGGTCAGTTTGAGTCGATTAAAAAAAAATGCCACCGCCTGCCAGAACCACTTTTACTATTTTTTTTCCCCACTGTGTCTGTCTGGATGTTCACTGCTTTCTGTCTGTTCTTCATGTTTCCTGATGTATTTCTCTCTGTCTGTCTGTCTCTCGCTCTCTCTCTCTCTCTCTGCAGCAATGTGTTTCTGTTTCCTTTCCTCTCCTCACTCCATTTCTATTATCTCATAGCTCTTCTCTCCCCTCCCTACATCAAGGAGAGTCTGCAGTCTTACCATAAACTACCAACAAAATGTAGACCTACATAGTGTAACTATAGTGGGTTGTTAGTGTTGCTGTAGGCTATGTCTTGTTCTTTGAAGTGTTCGTGTGTGTTGTGGTTTACACTGGTTTTCTCTCTCTGTCGACTGCAGGACTCCCAGACCCTTTTGCCAAGGTGGTGGTGGATGGATCGGGACAGTGCCACTCCACAGACACCGTCAGGAACACACTCGACCCCAAGTGGAACCAGCACTATGACCTGTGAGTCCTCCCTCACAGCTCTCCTCTGTGGCAGAGCTGTTAACACACACTGGCCCTGTGGCCATGTGCTCATGTCAAATGCTGTGCTCAAATACATTATCTGACTGGGTCATTTAAACCGGAATGAAAGGAAGGAAGATAATATGTATGAAAGAAAGCTCCAGCCAATGGTGAACTCCATGATGCTACTGTTTCAGTGTTGCCGTGTCGACTTGGTTGTCACTCCTCCACAGAAAATGAGCTGCTGGGTCACATTGCCTGATGAGCCCACACCATTCCGACACCAGTCTTCAGTGCGTTGGAGGTTTCAGCCGGGTTCAGGCAGGAAGATGAGCGCTGGTCCTAGACCAGCCAACCCAGGGAAAGAGACGAGGCCTCTGGGAAGCTTTAGTGGGAACTTGATTGATCTGTGGAGATGGGTGGCTGCATGGGTGCAGTTAGGAGCAGCTGGTAGGTGCAGGTGGCTCCCTCAGTCAGTGTGGAGTCTAGTCTCTAGTACAGAGTGTGTTTAATACAGCACTTTGAATACAGCTGAGTGTGTGTGTGTGTGTCTGTGTCTGTGTGTGTGTGTGTCTGTGTGTGTGTGTGTGTGTCTGTGTGTGTGTGGGGGGGGGGAGTGCGCCATGGGTGTCAGTCATGCCCCAGTGACTTGTTCTTTGCGCTGTGACCTTTGGCATGCCGCGAGTGACAGATGGCAGTCCCCAAGGCTGCCACCTCTCCTGCCACCCAGGAACAGTGACCAAATCACAGCTCTCAGTCTCTCACACTCAGCAATACACACACACTTCAAAGATATCTCCATTGGCATGAGAACGGTCCGCATGGCCACTGTAGAGTCTTCAACCACTGCAGAGGGGGCATTATTCATGGAGAGAAGCATTGATAGAAAGGGTGGGAAAGAGTTTTTAGATTCAAAAAGTAAAGTCAAATGAATTAACATATGTGATTTATTTATTTATTTGAATAAATATGAGGGAAAAAAGCAAAAATAAATTTCTCACCCATATCAGTGTTTGCACAGCACTTTTCATTTTGATTGGTGGTGAATAAAGAATGGAGGATTTGTCTTCTCCCTCTCTTTTTCACCCCCTCTCCCTCTCTGGCATGAGTGCCCGTTTCATTCCGGCTGGGCAGCCATGCCCGCTTCGGGAGCAGGTGGGGTCTGTGTGCCTTGGGGCGCAGCTGCTCCGGCCGTCTAAAGGAAGCCAGGCTCCAGCTCGCGCCTTCGCCCATGCCAAGCAGGGCTCTCTGGGAGTCCATTCAGCCCCATGGCATGTGTGGCACCCAGCCCCCTGGCCATTAACCTGAGCACCTCACCCATAACACTGCGCTCTCAGAGGGAGGGGTTGTTAAGCAGGCAGCTTCATTGTCTGAGCGCTCTTTTTATTTCATTTCAACTGTTTTCTGTGTACACGACATCCAGCCATTTTGGCTTTCCTTCTAGGATCCGTGTTTTTAAAGCTCTCACTGTCTCCTTCATGATAGACTCATTGTTAGAAAGTCCCCCAGCAGGAAGATGATAACACTGATTATACTAGCTGCTGACGCCCCCCCCCCCCCCCCCCCCCCCCCCCTTGCTAAAAGCTCAGTGATTAATGATCCAGAGAATCACAGCTCAAACATTTGAGGCCAAAGAGGTTCACATTCACAGACAGTGTGTGTGTGTGTGTGTGTGTGTGTGTGTGTGTGTCTGTGATAGTGCCTTCTTACAGGGCCTGCATTGTGATGACCAATGCAGACTAGACCCGAGGTCTTTTTGATGTGGTCTGAAGTTTGAGTCACAGGATTCATTTTGCCATGTACATGTAAATCCACTGGATGACTTTCTCTCTCTCTCTCTCTCTCTCTTACTCCCCCCTCCATCACTCTGCCTCTCATTCATTCTCTTTTTCTTTTCATCTTGCTCAGATACATCGGGAAGTCCGACTCCATCACCATCAGTGTGTGGAATCACAAGAAGATCCATAAGAAGCAAGGTGCAGGCTTTCTGGGCTGCGTGCGTCTGCTGTCCAACTCCATCAACCGCCTCAAAGACACTGGCTGTAAGACACCTTTGTCTGTGTGTGTGTTTGTGAGCGTGTCTGTGTGTGTTTGTGTATTTGGACGCTAGACACTTTCCCCTCAGTAGCGCACTGCTGGCTGGCCTGTGAGCAGGTGTGTTTCTCCTGTAGGTGAGGGTGAATGTGGGGCTCTGTGTGTGTGTGTCTCGTCATCCCTGCGTCATGCTCGGCCTCTGCTAGTCACTCTCTGTTAGGGCAGCCATGTCAGCCCTCAGCCCTCTCCTGGATGACAGTCACCAGTCCAGGCACCAGAGGGCAGGACGTGCGCTCAGGGGAGGCAGGGGAGGCAGAGCCTCACCTGTCATCGTGAAAAGTAAAAGTAAAAAAAAAATATATATATATATATTAATATTTCTCTACTGATCTGTGCTGTAAATGTAATTTCTGCATGATTCCAATCATTTCGAGCATTTTTATCAAAATCGCTGAATTTGCGCATGTCCTGTTCAAACAGACAGGAGACAGCGAGACGGTGAGGCACTGCCTCACCTCCGATTGTGCAATCCCTCACAAACTGGGTTTAGCATGCGTGCGAATGCGTATATCTTGTTGATCTGAGATAGAACCGCATTGAAAAAGCACGGAGGTGAGACACACAGTACCTCTGCCTCAATGAAGGGGGCGTGCGAGAGCCCACCGGTCGGGTTTATGCTGGTTCTGCCGTTGCTCTTCTTCTACACTTATATTTGATATTAAGTGGTTGTGATCACTTTGAACCCAAGACTGCTTTTTATTGGTGAGCTGATTTTGAGAAATTAAACTTAAATTGCAGCTAAAGTTGCGTTTCCTGGTTGCTATGGTTATCCAGTTGCTACGCTAGCTATTTAGCTAGCTAAGGAAACTTAATAACTTTAAACAATTTAATTGGAAGAGTTCAATTTGCATGAAATGATAGCTGGTTATCTAGCTGATGTTATATTCTCCTCGATTTAACTCTTAAAATTATAATGGGAAAAGGTAGAAACCCTCAAGGTGCTTGTTCAACTTCGTATGAAAGAGTTCATATTCATGAGTAGGGTTGGGTACCGAGAACCGGTACCAATATGGAACCGGTTCCAATACAACCGGTACCTACCCGGACCGAAATGCAACGCAGATTTCGGTGCTTCATTTCGGTGCCTGAGCCAATTGAACACGGTCGCTAGGCAGATTCCGTGGGGCACATGTAAAACTGCCCCAGCTCCCAATGTAAACTTTGTACTGTGTCGCTCACGCTCATTGGTATTTTCATAGCAACAGTCTTATGACAGTGAAGAGCAGGCAGCATTTCACAGAGCAAGCACAAACAGAACTAGCCATCAACCTTTTAACAGAGAAAATACCGAAAGCTAAACGGTCAAAAGTGTGGCTGTATTTCGCACAAAAAGATTCAAACATCGCGACGTGCAGCAAATGCAACAAAATAATTGCGTGAAAAGAGGGGAGAGAAGGCAAGAGTCAACGGCAGATCAGCAACCGAAGACTGAAAAATAAACGAGATGACAGCTAAACTACCAACGGTAGTCTCTTAAAGGGGCAGTACACATTTTCTCGTACTCAGTGTGTTCAAGTAACAAAATTAACTATGAACAAGATAGAAAAGATAGGTGTAAACAAATCATAAAATGGTGAAATTTCATGAAATAAATGCAAACAAAATAATACATTCAGGCAAATATGCTCATATTTTTGCAAAAGAAGTTTGAAGCTGTTTTTTTTAATTTATTTATATGTATTTAAGTATACTATAAACTGTTGTTTACAGTTAATATAATGTTCATAATTTGAAGTTAAAAAGTTTGAAGCTGTAGTTGGAAGCCAAGTGTTTTGTATGTATTTATATTTATAATATACTTTAAACAGTTAATATATTGTTCAATTTGAAGAAAAAAGCCTTTCTTTAATGTCGTCAATCGTCGCTTTGTGCTTTAAAAAAAAAAAGTATCGGTTCCGGCACCGTTTAGGCACCGGTATCGTTTTAAAAGTATCGGTTATGTACCGGTATCGGATAAAAACCAAACGATACCCATCCCTATTCATGAGTGCATATTTACACATATTAACACGAGTTCATCACAAACTAGCAGCTGCCAACTGTATGTACCTTACCTATACCTGCGTAAAGAATGCTGATATGAAAAACAACCAGTAGTCAATGTGCAAGCTGCCAATTGAATTGGTGATTTAAGATACTCTATTGGGTTTATGTATTTGTAAATCTGATTCTGAAAGAGTCAGTGCCTCACCAGCCACGAACCTCACCGCATGTCACTGCTAGAGGGGGACGGGCTGCCTCCTCTTCACTCTTTCCACATGTCACACATGTCGTTTGTTTGTTTCTGTGAGCTTGTGTTGTGTTGTGTTTGTTTTTTTGTTTGTTTGCTTGCTTGTTCTTGATGTCCTCTCCCCACCCCATTCAGGCATTTTAATAGGGCTCCAGAGTTAGCATGACTGTCTACATGTCTGTCCTTGTGGATTGTTTTGTGAAATCCTTTTCAATTTTTAATTTGTAGTGGTTGTCTGCCTGATTTGTTTGTGTGTGTGTGTGTGTGTGTGTGTGTGTGTGTGTGTGTGTGTGTGTGTGTGTGTGTGTGTGTGTGTGTGTGTGTGTGTGTGTGTGTGTGTGTGTGTGTGTGTGTGTGTGTGTGTGTGTGCGTGCGTGTGTGTGTTCACCAGAAAGTGCACTCTCCCTAACCCTTTTTCTCTCTCATCTCCTTTTCCTGTGGCTCGGACACAAAAGAACTTTCCAGACAGTCTGCAGCATACGATGTCTGCGAGGAATAGGGCTGGCTTTGTGTTTGGGTCGGGGGGGGGGGGGGGGGGGGGGTTGAATTTTTGACCCCTCTGGCTGAACTGCAGTTTGCAGCAAGGGACTGTGGGTATTTTTGAAAGGACTTGTTGATGAACAGAGGAACTCTGGTGTTCACCTCAGGAAAGGTAGTGGGGCCTCCAGATTCCACCCAAAAGTTGACCTGGTCTCTCTCTGTGTCTCTCTGTCTGCTCGTCTTTCTACCCTCCGCCCTCTTGTGTTTTTCTTTCTGTTGCTCTGGCTCTGTCCATCTCCATCTCCATGGCCCTCTCCAGATCAGAGGTTGGACCTCAACAAGCTGAGTCCCAATGACAGCGACAGCGTCAGGGGACAAATAGTCTGTGAGTACCAGAGGAGCCTGCATGCCCAACTCCCTCACGATGTTACACATATACAGTAACACAGAAGTTTGCTTTTTTAATATGTCTTGGCTCATCACCTGATCCATGGTTATAAACGTACTGCTCAGTCTGTAGTGCAGTGCAATCACTTTACCTTGACCCTCTGTTTAAGGGGGGGGGCGGGGGGGGTGTTGCATGCAGGAAAGCAATGAAATATGAGCCCACTGTAGATGTGATGGGCGTTCTTCACACACTCATACACCTTCATGCTTGCACACACATCTCTTAGCATGAGGGACCAGGCTCAGTGGCAGCTGCCCATCTGAAGCACATCCCAAAACCACAACACTAGTCCTGCAGGGCCATTTGTAGAAGCATACCCAGTCAGGTTTCCCCTGCTCTATGACCACCAGCTGTGTGTCTGTCCTTATGAGACTACAACACGCCCTATTGTCTGATGAGTCTGAACCCATGCTCTACGCCACCCCCTCAGAATGCCCTTCTATTATATCTTCTGCAGCAGAAAGGATCCCAGCTCCCTGTAGAGGCCATTACCAATCCAAAGTCCTATGGAATACCCCTGGTGACAGCCACAGTTCAGTGTCTTATGTGACGTTCCTGTCTGTGTTTCATCCCCAAAGTGAGTCTGCAGTCCAGAGACCGGATAGGCACCGGAGGCCCTGTGGTCGACTGCAGCCGCTTGTTCGACAACGACCTTCCTGATGGGTAAGCGTGTGTGTGTGTGTGTGTGTGTGTGTGTGTGTGTGTGTGTGTGTGTGTGTGTGTGTGTGTGTGTGTGTGTGCACTCTGTGGTATCGCTTTCCTTCCTCCCACTTGAGAGTCTGTATCGGAGCAGGTCCAAACCACACAACCACCCAAAGAGTCTAAAGACTACAGCAGCCACAGATAAGATACCCCTTTAGAATGGGGACAATTCATCTCTAGACAGCAATGTCATGTATACAACTGTGTGTTAGCTTTTCTCATGTGTCTAGTAGCTATGAGTGAAATGGCTGAAGAGCACATTGAAGACAGACAGTGTGCCTCCAGAGGGGGACTTGAACCCATGACCTCTTGGTGACAGTCCTCTGCTCCTCCATCCTCACTCCCAGTCACATTGGCCCTGCACAGGGCAAGACTGGCCCATTGGTGACAGTTCTCTGGTCCTCAGTGAGCGAGTGAGAGTTTAGCTTCAGGAGGCCAGATGGAGGCTGTCCCATTAGAGCAGTGAGGACGATCAGAGACGTCAGAGATCAAGCTGTTCCCTTTCGTCTGCAGCCTCAGGCACACACACACACACACACACACACAAACACACACACATCCAGGACAAGCGCTGATGAGCTTATTAACGCAAGTGTGTGTGTGTGTGTGTGTGTCTGTGTGTGTGTGTGTGTGTGTGTGTGTGTGTGTGTGTGTGTGTGTGTGTGCGTGTGTGTATCATTTCACTGTCTGCAGATGGGAGGAGAGAAGGACAGCATCGGGACGAATCCAGTACCTGAATCATATCACACGTAGCACACAATGGGAGAGGCCCACCAGGTAGGTGCACTACATTACCCACAATTCAGTCCTGCTAACCCCTGGCGTGGCATTGACACCATCCTTTTCCACTCTCCTCTTCACTCTCTTTGGGCTTCTTCTGCATTGAGCCTTGATACACAATGCTCCGCCTGTTCCTGCCTGTTGTGGACAGGTCTGAGCTGGGCGCAGAGGGCTCTCTAAAAGGCCTCTGAATGTGTTTGTTTATGTGGGCCACTCATCCAGGCTCAGAGATGTGCAGTGAAGCCACCGCAATGCTAATACACCAATATACAAAAGCCCGTCCTCTTTTAAACGCCCATTACAAAGAATCCATTGATCTTGTGGCCCCTCTGCTGTCCGCGGACACGGCCCGCTCCAGAGCTGTGGCTGCCTGCTGGATGTTTAATGTCAGTGGGGGTGTGAAGAAGGAAACAGCAGTGGGGTTTAACGATTGGTGGTCTTGGCGTTTTGACGTCAGTAGGGTACCACAGCAACAGGAGACACGCTGTCGGGGTTTGCATCAGTGCTGCCCCACCTTAACAAACACATACAGATGTGCGCACAGACACACACACACACACACACATTCAAACACACTCACTCACACAACCAACACTGTCTTTCTCCCTCTTCTTGTTAATGTCTCTGTCTGTCCTCCATAGTAGAGGTTGTGTTATGCTTGAGACCTTACTGCTCTTTACCTCCCACACTGCCCTTTTCAGCTGTCATTCATACGCTTGTCTCTCCTCCTGTAGGCCAGCGTCCGAGTACTCCAGCCCCGGCCGGCCACTCAGCTGCCTGGTGGACGAGAACACGCCCATCATGACACCAAACGGTGGTGCGGGGGTGCAGGGCGGGGACCCACGGGTGCAGGAGCGGCGCGTCCGATCCCAGAGGCACCGCAACTACATGAGCCGTACCCATCTGCACACGCCGCCCGACCTGCCCGAGGGCTACGGTGAGTCACACCCTGAGGTCAAGAGTTTCAAAGTCAACCTCTGGAATAAACACAATGGAGCTCATATTTAGAAATGGTCAGAAGAGTCCACACTCCAGAAACCACGAGTAAGTGTAGAAGATTTGCATGCTTGAGTGTGGGATTAGCATACAGCATTAGCATACAGCATTAGCATACAGCCTTCCAAAACCAGGAGGAGGGCTTCTTTAGGGCCTCTAGCAGTGGTAGTCAGGAAGATGTGTGAAATGTTTTTTTCTGCTTGGAAGCAAGGAACACATTAGAGAAAGGTGTTAGCTTGTTTGAGCTGACAGTGAGTGTAGTCATCCTGCCTGCACTTTAAAAAGGTCTTCCTCTGTGCCCGCACCCTTCTCTCTCCCTTTAAGAAGGTCTTCCTCTGTGCCCGCACCCTTCTCTCTATGTTAAATCCATGCTTGTGATCTGTGTCTAACTGCAGTGCTCAGTGGTGAGTGTCAGTAACCCCTCTGTGTGTGTGTGTCTTGTTCTCCGGCCCCTCAGAGTGTCAGTAACCCCCCTCTGTGTGTGTGTGTGTGTGTGTGTGTGTGTGTGTGTGTGTGTGTGTGTGTGTGTGTGTGTGTGTGTGTTGTTCTCCGGCCCTCAGAGCAGCGCACTACTCAGCAGGGCCAGGTCTACTTCCTGCACACGCAGACTGGCGTCAGCACCTGGCACGACCCACGTGTGCCCAGGTAAATGCTTGTGAAAATGTGTGTGTGTGTGTGTGTGTGGGTGGAAGAGAACAGGACTTATTTTACTCCTACCTCTTTGTGTATTTGATGGATAATGTCACTTTGTCTATTTCTATACTATATGTAATATGTAATAATGTATTAATGGAATAATGCATTGGATTGTACAATAACCAGCTCCAAGCGGGAGTGAACAGTTACATAGTTTTGTAAGTAACGACTTATCTCTGACTTGTTCCCTGCCTATGTCCTCCTGTGTGTCCTCCTGTCTGTCCTCCTGTCTGTCCTCCTGTCTGTGTGTCCTCCTGTCTGTCCTCCTGTGTGTGTGTCCTCCTGTCTGTGTGTCCTCCTGTCTGTCCTCCTGTGTGTGTGTCCTCCTGTCTGTCCTCCTGTCTGTCCTCCTGTCTGTCCTCCTGTCTGTCCTCCTGTCTGTGTGTCCTCCTGTCTGTCCTCCTGTCTGTACTCCTGTCTGTGTGTCCTCCTGTCTGTCCTCCTGTCTGTGTGTCCTCCTGTCTGTCCTCCTGTCTGTCCTCCTGTCTGTGTGTCCTCTGCCTGTGTGTCCTCCTGTCTGTGTGTCCTCCTGTCTGTCCTCCTGTGTGTGTGTCCTCCTGTGTGTCCTCCTGTCTGTGTGTCCTCCTGTCTGTCCTCCTGTGTGTCCTCCTGTCTGTCCTCCTGTCTGTCCTCCTGTCTGTGTGTCCTCCTGTCTGTCCTCCTGTGTGTGTGTCCTCCTGTGTGTCCTCCTGTCTGTGTGTCCTCCTGTCTGTCCTCCTGTGTGTCCTCCTGTCTGTCCTCCTGTGTGTCCTCTTGTCTGTCTGTCCTCCTGTGTGTCCTCCTGTCTGTCCTCCTGTCTGTCCTCTGTGTGTCCTCTGTGTGTCTCTCTCAGGGACCTGAGTAATGTCAACTGTGAGGAGTTGGGTCCCCTGCCCCCAGGCTGGGAGATCCGGAACACAGCCACCGGACGGGTCTACTTCGTGGATCACAACAACCGCACAACGCAGTTCACAGATCCTCGTCTTTCCGCCAATCTCCACCTTGTGCTCAAGTTAGTCCCCTCGCTGTCCACACAGCAGCCTGACCAAAGCGTTTCCATCTTTGCAAGCCTGAGCATGTATTCAGGGGGGGAAAAGGAAAATTCATGGGGGGAAATGATATAAATGTAGTTATGCACGGTTGGCAAGTATGTCTCCTCCAGAGATATGTGTATCATGTATGTATCATGTATGTATCATCTTTTTGCACAAATTCTTCATTTGAATTAACATTGTTTCTTTTATTTTCTGTGAAACAGTCCAAGTGCTAATGGTTCCCGTGCCACCCCTGAAGGTCCGAACAGGTAAGCTCCACTATGAACACCCGTCTCTGTCTCTGTCTCTGTCACTGTCTCATCTCTTTCCCTCATACC
Source organism: Clupea harengus (assembly GCF_900700415.2). Lineage (NCBI taxonomy): Eukaryota > Metazoa > Chordata > Actinopteri > Clupeiformes > Clupeidae > Clupea > Clupea harengus. Next base: position 17,486,643 of record NC_045152.1, read on the forward strand.
CTGGCTTTCTACGTGTTTGTCTCAGCTTGTCTATGTTAGTCTGCCTGTCCCTCTCTCTGTCTGACTACCTCTCTTTCTCATTCTCTTTTCTCGCCTGCTCTTTTTTTGCATACTGTGCTAGGTGGGGAACAGGACAGGAATGCATTGGTGGAGAGATCAGGTTTCTCTGTCAGATTTCTGTTCTGTGTCGTATCGAAGATCTTTGCCTTCCAGGCCCTCCCGGCGAGGAAGAGGAATCTTAGTCAAAAGAAAGGCTGGCATCCCCAGCATGTTTGCCACGCAGGAATGTGTCTTGTGCACAGAAATGCCCACACTGGCCATCTGCGAGCTTCACCATAGACGCTCGTATGTTAACCCAGAATGAGGGGTCAGCTGGTCTGTGGTTAGTGGTCCCAGTCAAAGTGGAGTTTGTGTTTGGTGTGGAGCGGAGCTGCCCACAGAGCACAGTCCCACACCTCGCAATAGCAGAGGAGTAATGATCACCAGATGAGTCGGGCCTGTAATTAAACAAATACAAGGGTGTTTAAAATAGATCCAGCCAGCATGTGCAGCCTTAGACACAAGTCGGCTCAAAGTGAAGGTTTTGGGGTGAATATGTGGTGACGTCTGGTCTAGGGGGGGGAGAAGCTGTGACCATTCCAGCATCAGCTGATGCCGTCGGGCAGGTCGGGCTCACTCGGGACGGGATGAACTGTGACACACAGGAAGCAGATGGAGAAACTCCATCACAGTAGTTTGAGTCTGACCCTGAATGGAGCTGTTCAGATGAACACAGGGATCTTCTGTGGCTCACATCGTGAGATTGTCCTCTCATATCCTCCGCACATCGGCGACCATTCCCAACTGCCTCTGGCGGAATCTGGGTTGGCACTGAACAGTTATAAGTTAGACCGCATTCCAGAGAATGATATGAGAAGACGAAAACAAAAACTGGAAAAGATACCAGCTGGCGTTTCCCCAAAACATCTGCCTCAAGTCTAGGGTGAGCGATTTGAGAAATTCACACTCTGAAAGCGTCATGCTGCAACAATGTGTCATATACATGCTCACTCATCAGAGTTATCCTTGCAGCCTGCTTTCTATCATCAGAGAGCATGACATCCATTCCCTGGTTAGGGTCCAGTCTTTGGACCAGCATCCGCAGTGACAAGGTGTGTCCGATGGAGCCGATTGTAGATCGTGTACAGATGGAACGCCTCTCAATAGAGAGATGAACACATGAGCTGCTATGCATGTTGAGCTGCTGTTGTACATGCACATGTGCCTTTTGACCCATCCAGAGCCAACCAAAGCATTTGTGCTCACACACACGACCGCGCTTGTTGCCACACTCCTATTTTGTCTTGATGGGGTTGAGTGTTTGGGTGCTCTCTGGCAGGTCCCCTCCCCTCCCCTCGCCCTCTGGGAGTCTAGTCAGCAGGACCTCTGGGAAGGCAGAGGGAGCGTGGCTGGGCTGGAGGGGCTGGCTGGCAGGATGTTAGTGTGGTGTTAGCAGTCCTGCTGGTGTGGGGATCAGCTGGGTGGGGCTCCCCCTTCCAGACACCCCTCCTCACCTCAGGAATGCCAGCCAGGCAGGGGAGGAGGGGTTGCACTGCACTGGTGAACCCTCTCCCGTTCCCGCCGCTGCTTCAGCACAACTGGGTCACACACACTCACACACTCACGCACGCACGCACGCACGCACACACACGCACACACACACACACACACACACACACACACACTCACACACACACACACACACACACACACACACAGAAATACTACTCTGAGAATGGCTCTGCCATGGGTCGCTCCATTGTAATTTCTGTAATTTCTGTAATA
>NC_045152.1:17493466-17558466 GCF_900700415.2 Clupea harengus
CCTATTGGTTGGGGGCTTCCCACAGCAGCCAAAGTACTCATACCCAACAACCTATCATAAGTATTATAACAACAGGGTGCACTACAACCGTTATACCAATACCTATACCAACTAAACAACAGAGATGCCTTGGTGAGCATTTCACTGGGGTTGGCAAGTGAGCACCTTCCTTCATCACCCACCCCCCTCCATACTCGCCATGGATAAGGACACATGTCAATACCATGGACAACAAGTCAAACACCGTGAAAAGATTTCACATGCATATCTCAGTGTCTGAGCAATCCACTGTCTAGTTATCTATATGTCAATCTCATTATGCTATGGCATGCAACACGGCTATAGTCAAACACAGTCAAATACCAGGAGCACTGCCCTTGTGTTCAAACGTTTGGGGTATATGGGTATTGTTCAATCAACGATACAGGTTCTTGATACTGAGCCTTCATTTTGTTCCAGTAGAAATCTTTGTGTGTGTGTGTGTGTGGAAGTGTGAACCTCTCTCTTGTTTGTAGGGGCTGCTGGGCCAAGACTGTTCACCATTCATCAAATTGATGCCAGCTCAAATAACCTGCCCAAAGCTCACACCTGGTGAGTCCCTGATAGGTGCTCTCATGAGTGACATGCTACCACAGCAGGGTTTCACAATGCCCCGTCTTTTGAATGTGTTTGTGCAGCATAGGTGTCATTATGCAGGTGGTGGCATGCTACAATAATGCTTATTCTGTCTTGAATGTGTTTGTGCAGCATAGGTGTCATTATACAGGTGGTGGCATGCTACAATAATGATATATTATATAATATAATATGATAAAAATGATAATATTATAATAATATTACAATAATGCTTATTCTGTCATTGCAGCTTTAACCGGATTGACATCCCTCCTTACGAAAGCTATGACAAGCTTTGCGACAAGCTTCTCACCGCCATCGAAGAAACCTGCGGCTTTGCTGTGGAGTGATTGGCTGAGTGAGCAGCGAGCATGCGGCGGTCACGTGCCATCTAGAGTGATGGGGCTTTGGGATGTGCACACCTGCTTGCCAGACCCCCACAATGGGGCGTGCACGCTCCAGACAAACCACCACAGGTCCTGGAGGCAGGCCAAAAGGGCGCATCTAACGAGAACGTCACGGAACCTGGCAGAACCCTCTACACATCGTCCTCCCAGGGGATCCTGCATCCTTTTCTCTTCTTCTTTTTGATTTTGTAATACATAAAAACAGCATCCGTTTCTAGCTGCTAGTAACTATTGTCTCTTCGTAATGGCGCTCTCAGGCTCTTCCTGTGTGTTTTTGTTTTGTAAGTAATTTGTTTTTCTACCATTGAAATGAAATGTGGACAGTTTTCCATGAGGCGTGTTGGCACAGAGCCCCCACACAGAGCCCCAGAGCTCCTCTGCTGCTCCCGCACTGTTGCATAAGCTAAACCCCTACAGTACTACTACTCCACCATCCGCTCCCACAATCAGGGCCACACCCGGAGCCCTGTGGACCTGATGGTCAGTTGGCATAGCTCCCCCTGCTGGTGAGGACAGGTGAAGTCTCATGTCTCAGGACACTTTCTGAGGCCAGAGGTGAAGACATGGAGGACGACCAGTGGACAGAGTTCACCTGGCTGTCGCCCTAAGACGGATTCTTCTCATCTTTTTGTCCTACCCTCTCTCTTTCACTCTTAATATTTCCTTCCTCCTCCATTCTCATTGCTGTCTCCTTCTCTCTCCTCTGTGAAGTACCTGTGCTCCACATGCCTAGAGACACATTTATTAACACGGATGACGAGATATAAGCTCCTTTAAAGAATGAACGTATGGCTGAGAGAGTAAATGAATGACTGTACATAGTTATTTTTATATGATGGGTTGGAAAGGGGATATGGGAATAATTATAGATGTTTAAATTATTACTATTATCTCCCGAAACCTTTTGTTATTTTGTAGAAAGAAATACAAAAGTAATGCTCAAGTAGTGTAACACTTTCAATGAATGAATATAGTTAATCTGTGGAAACCAATTTTAAAGTTTTGTGCAAGCATGGAGCCCCTCCAGAAACTCTTGGGATGAGTTAAGAAACTGGATAGAAAAAAATAACAGAATGTTAAAAATAATGAATAACAAATCAATAATTGCATTTTCTACAGTGCCATAGTGGGTTTGGAATTGCCCTAGACAGGGACAAGCCCATCAGCCTGTAGAGATGTTGTATACATACATACGCATAGAGAGTGGTCTGTGATGGTTTTGTGTGGGACTGAAGGTCTTCTGGTATTGGAATCCCTGTGTGGCATCTCAGTGGACAGAGCCATGGCGCTAGCTCCTAAATCCCTGATGCTCTTTGCCTAAGTGGAAAAAAGTCCTGCCGCTCATATCACTGGCTCTGTGCCTAGAAATGGCATCCCCCAATGGCCATTGTTGTGTATTTGTGTAAGGAAGGCCTCCTGCATACATACAGCATGTGTGTGGCATGTGCCACATGACTGTGTTCTTGCTGTAGCTCATGTGCTTCTGCCCATCTGCACAGACTGCATACACTTCACCAACAGTGCATTTGCCCTATACATGGCACAGGGAAAATAGGATCAGATTTTAAAATGAAGGGCCTAAAAAAGCAGGATACTGTGCATGTCACACACGGCACAGTAAAAGCCACTGAAGAGTTGTAATTGAGCCTCATTTGGAACTCAATTGGGAGGTTACTGTTTGGCAATGTCCAATGTTAGGAAAGAACAGTGTTTCACATCCCACACATCAGTCATATCCTTAAGTGTATTTCTTCCAACCCTTGAAGAGAAGACGGAGACACCAAGCTTCCATTGATGGCAGATCACGATTTTCACATGGTTCACATAAAACGTTTTGTTTTTCCTGTGAATTTTTGATGACATTAAAACTGATCATGCAGACATCACTGAAGCTCTGGTCTGTATTTTAAATTTGACAGACGTAACTACACCCATCTCCATCAGAATAAAATAAGATTCTTGTATTTATTTTCTCTCATAAGCTCATGTACATACATGGTTGAATGTTGTGAAATTGCTGCCTGTCTAGCAATTAGTTAATCACAGACTCTTCTGAAGGTTTGTATACACTCAACAAATTATGCATCTTGGCCTTTTTTTTTAGAAGACTAATTAAGTTGAAACTGTTTTGATGCCTCTGGAATTATAAATGTGGAAGTGTTCTGAGATGGTGCTCTGTACAGTTATAGGAGATTTTGTTCATATGTGGATCACAGAATCTGTAATTTATCTTTACTTAACTTAAATGGAAAGATATACAAAAAAACATTTTGCACACATTCAGACTTTGCTGTAAATATTAAGCAACTTCTTGTTAACAAATGGTATATGGACTTTATAATTTTATATTCATTTTCATTTATGTCCTATGCACAGAAACCGATCCCTTTTTACATTTTTTTTTTTTTTTTTTTTTTTAAAGTAATATTGTCTTTTCGCTACTTCATACTTCAGCTGCTTCCTCAGTGGCAATTGGCTCATTTTCTTAACAAGTCATAAACTAGCATGATACACTTGATACAAAGGACTCTTAATCTCATATAGTTGACTGGTGCAATTTGTTGTACGTAACACACTATCATTTTTGTAAGAGTATTTTATTTTTGTGTGTATTTAGTTCTAATTAAACTTGCCTTTGTCTTGGGTGTAAGGCACTTTTTAGCTTTCTTGTGTGTTTTGTGTTTGGTGTGTGCAGGAACAGGAATTTATGTTCCTTTAATCATCCATATCTAGATTTAGAGAAAGGTATGTATGATGTCCATACCTTTCTATTGCTTTTACTGTCATTGCACTGTGACTGTTATCTGTTATTGAATACAAATGCCTTCTAGCATGCAGTTTCTGATGAGGCATATTTGACTGATTCTTAAGATCAGTTCTGAACATGACAGGTGATTTGTGTGGTTCTTTGGAGGACCACTGAATCAGACTAGTCCATGAAGCGCATCAGAAAACTCACTGAACAATTTTGCAGCAATTAATGTTTCTGTTAAACGGCACAGTTGATGCAGTAAAGAAATTTACATCATATATATAATAAGCTGCTTTGTTGGTTTCAAATTGGTGCGTTTCTTCAGGTGTTTTTGAGGTGGTGTTGGCCTTCGTGTCTCACGCCCCTCCCCCAGTCATTCAGATTCAATCCCCCAGTCATCCCAGAGCCTCTTCACCCTCCTCATGTTGATGGTCTGTGATTAACACCTCCTCTCCAACCAATTCACCACCTCAGTCACACACACCACACCTTTCATGGTTTAAATAGCCACTATCAAGCACAGGCCTTTGTCCCTGACCCCACTGTAGGACAAGGTCATGGTGAGACTTGAGCTTTGGATTCAATTGTGATTGTATTGCCTGCACATTAATTATGTAAGATGTCCACCCACTGGTGGAAACTGATATTTGAAGAGGGAAGTTCCTCACAAATAATAAATAGTAACTCAAGGCAGATTATCCCATCTAATACTGGATTACTGAGGATGCAGGATGACTGAGTTACACAAAATTCCCATTACAAAAATGTCTTGTACAGCTCCAATGAGGGGTCAACAGTGAGAGTGCAGTAACATAAAAGAGAGTATACATAATTTAAAAGGCATCTGAAGTCTGCAAATGCCAACACGGACACAATCTTGCATAGAAAAAAATGAACCTTTTAATGCTAATGAAATATTTGTGAAAAATATCGCCCTCTTTGTGCTTACAGAGCTCTTCAGGTGGGACATTTGACTTGCCTTCAGTGATAAAACATGAGCAGCAATAAAGACTTAAAGAAGTCAATAGAAGGTGTCGTGACCAGAGATGTTGGTCTAAAGTCTACACAACTACAAAGTTTCAGTGTAGTACAAACACATTCTGGAAGCTTGATACGCATAGCTCGTTAACCCACAGCTTCCTTTTTAGCAACCTGGCCATATTGCACTTACTGAAGGCGTGTCATTTTAGTTTATCTGCTTGGTGATCATTTGTCATTTCAGTCTTGTCTGAGAGCTTAATTCCAGTTAATCTTAAAAACAGTTGTTCTAAGAATTTAGATTTAGGACAGGTTTAGTTATGTATAAAATTCCTCATACCCTACAATTGTTGCCTTGTATTTCACACTGATATAATCCCCAAAATGATAAAACAGTCGTGCTGTATTAAATACCCAAATGTCCAAAATGAATTAATCAAAAAAACCTGGGAAATGCTTGAAATAGTCAGGAGTCTGCTCTGACATTAGTTGTGTGCCACAGAAAGGCATGAGGGCCCAATAGACATGCAATTGTTCAAAAAGGCAAACAGACAGCAGGCAGGGATAGTGGCACATATACAACAAAACAGCACATGAGATCTACAGAACGTTTACAAAAACGTTAAATCAGTACGTGGATCTACAAAACAGTTTAAATGTTAGTAGAGCTTTCAATGTTTTGCAAGGACCGGTGCAAGTTATTTGACCATTTCTATAGAAATGTATTAGAGAATTTCTATATTAATTTGAGATTTGGCAAGAAATAACAAAGGTACAACATTGTCATTCTTGAGGTCGATCATGTTCAAGGATCGCACTTGAAAAAGTGCCCTCCGGAGATTGATGACGCACGTTACCATCGCGTGAGTTGTCGTTTCCTGTTGCCATAAAAGCCAGCTGTTCAGTTGCATTTACCGGCATTCGAAGCACCATCACTACCGACCGGAAAAGCGTCGGATATTCGGAATAGTTTAATTGTATTTATTTTATTTAAGGTTTTCTTTGTGTCTTCAAAATGCCTGGATATTCTGACAGAGATCGCGGAAGTGAAAGAAGGTAACGATATTTGTCATTTATTCTGTTAAACGTTCCTTTTTCCGTTACATCCGCTGGGTTTGTTGTCTCGCGGTTCCTAGTCACTTAGCATAGCTAGCTAACTTGGCTAAAGTAAACTCTACATAATTTCGTTGTTTTGTTCCAAGTTTTCGTCACTGAGTAACGATAACATCCATAGTCCATTTATCAGAAAGCGTATTTTCTGAATGAATTATTAATGACGTTAAAAAGAGTATGTAGCTCAATAGCTACCTGCCTGCTGGCATGTGGCCAGAAAGCTAATGTTAGCGACCAAGCTAAAGCTAAACCTCAATTACACGAACGCTAGAGATGTGTTGTGAAAGTTTGGTATCAATTACATGTATCATATTGGATGTGAAGCCAATTGTAGTCGTGTGGGGTTTGTTAAAGACACTTAATATGATCATATTTGAAGAACAAGGCCGCAGTGTCGCCATGTGGCAGTAATGGATGCTGATCCAAAATGCCGGCCGGGTTTCTCTTTGTTTCCTGGTTGGTAAGAATTAAAATGGCAGCGGCTTAACGCGGCCAGGATCGAAAAGTAAAGCTACAATCTCCGCCTGTGGCGGAAATTTGTTTTAATCATGTAGTTTCCGATTCTCTTCCCTCACTATGTTAATGCGTGTTTTAAATGCATCACAGAGGCCTGTAGCCAGCTACCGCTTGTTGGTTGACTAGCATTAGCTAGCGAAATGGGCCAACACGAGGATCATGCAACTCGTATATTTTCATGAGTGTGACGTATGAACACATCCATGCTGAACTCTAGTTAAGACATCAGTGCTTGGCTTGAATATACACTTTGTTCCACTAGATATGGTAGCAGCCCCCCGCGTTTTGGAGGCAACCGAGGAGGCGGCGGTGGCGGCGGCGGCAGATACGGTAGCAACGACCGTTTTGGAGGCGGCCGGGGAGGAGGCCAGGGAAAGAAGTTTGGCAATCCTGGCGAAGGGCTGCGTAAGAAACACTGGAACCTAGACGAATTGCCGAAGTTTGAGAAGAACTTCTACAAAGAACACCCTGATGTTACACACAGACCCCCGGTATGTAACTTGCTCACGCTCACGTGTTTCTGATGGTCTGGGCCCCTCATAAAATGTTATGTAATGGTTTAGGGAATGCAGCACTCCAGCACATGTCCAAGGGTCATGTCCAAGGTGTTTGGATCAAGGCTCACTGTTTGCTTTCCCTTACAGCAAGAACTGGAACAGTTCAGGAGGACCAATGAGGTGACGGTGAAGGGCAGAGACTGTCCCAATCCCATCCTACAGTTCTATGAAGCCAGTTTCCCCAGTAAGTACCTGATCATTTTGGCGTCTTGGTATTAACATGTACCGGACGTGACCTGAACTAAAGTTCCCTCTCTTTTAGCATACGTGATGGATGTAATCAACAAACAGAACTGGCCCAGTCCAACACCTATCCAGTCTCAGGGTTGGCCTTTGGCGCTGAGCGGGAAGGATATGGTTGGCATTGCACAGACTGGATCAGGGAAAACCCTCTCTGTGAGTACCCCAAACATTCTCCCTGACCAATTTTAAACATGTACTGTTTGGTATGCCTCTACAGAGTGATGACCAATTCTGCTTTTCTCTTACAGTATCTTCTACCTGCAATTGTTCACATTAACCATCAACCTTTCCTGGAGCGTGGAGATGGTCCTATTGTAAGTACACTACAGTAGAGGGAGTGGATATGACATGTTATCTTTACTATTATTCATTTAGGTTAGATGGAATTGTGTTGACTTTTTGTCCACCACCTTTCTGTCTATATAGTGTTTGGTTCTGGCCCCTACCCGAGAGCTTGCACAGCAAGTCCAGCAGGTGGCAGCGGAGTACGGCAGAGCTTCTCGTCTCAAGTCTACCTGCATCTATGGAGGGGCCCCTAAAGGACCTCAGATTCGGGACCTAGAGAGAGGTATGTCTGGCTTTGAATAATTAAATGGGCATCTTGATGTTTCAACAATTTAATAGGAGTTGATTTTAAGTGTATGTAGTGCTTGGAACTTCAACACAATGTAATTGTGTACATCTCTTCCTTCTAGGGGTTGAAATCTGCATTGCCACACCAGGAAGGCTGATTGACTTCTTGGAGGTTGGCAAGACTAACCTGCGTCGCTGCACTTACCTGGTGCTGGATGAGGCTGACAGAATGCTGGACATGGGTTTCGAGCCCCAGATCCGCAAGATCGTTGATCAGATCAGGGTATGTTTGCTGTCGCCTCCCCCCCAGGGTGGTGCTCTATTTTCAGTCCAGAGTTGGCATTACAGGACTGAAAGAATATTTGTAAATGCAGGAAAACTGCATTGTAAAACTGACTAATTTTCTGTTTGGTTGACACCCTCAGTAATCAGGCTGTTGTATGCTAACTCTTTTTCTCTTCCACTAGCCTGACAGGCAGACCCTCATGTGGAGTGCCACCTGGCCCAAAGAGGTCAGGCAGCTAGCTGAGGACTTCCTGCGGGATCATGTGCAAATCAACGTGGGCGCCCTGCAGCTGACCGCTAACCACAACATTCTGCAGATTGTTGACGTCTGCAATGACGCAGAAAAGGATAACAAGTAAGTAACCCACCCATGCCACCCTGATAATCCCATAAAATGAAGCTCCCAGCTTGAGGCGTGTTTGTAGATTAGTTGTAGCTCTTGGTGTATCAATCGTGTATGGGTATTTGAATATAATTTAAATGGGGTTCATTTTTCTCAGGCTGCTTCGTCTTCTGGAGGAGATCATGAGTGAGAAGGAGAACAAGACCATCATTTTTGTAGAGACCAAGAGGCGGTGTGATGAGCTAACCAGGCGGATGAGGAGGGATGGGTAAGTCATGTCCAGTGTTGACCTCCGAGAGGTGCTGAATAGTCCTGTTTGGTTTGTTCACGTGTCCTGTTGGTGATGGCAGTATAATTGAGTATCAACACACTAAATGTTTTTTCTGGACTTTCATTTCTTTAGATGGCCAGCAATGGGTATTCATGGTGACAAGAGCCAACAGGAGAGAGACTGGGTTCTCAATGGTATGACACTGCATTTTCTTTCTCTGTGTGGATATAGGTAGATGAGCTGTAATGAAATTTTATGTTTGGAACTTAAACACATTTTTTTTTTTTGCTTTTCAGAGTTTAGACACGGCAAAGCTCCCATACTGATTGCCACAGACGTCGCATCCAGGGGTCTTGGTCAGTACCACCATTCACTGCCACCGACTCCAGCACCTTATTTACATTTTCCCTAAATAAGCCTGGGTCCTTCACTCTGTAACACCTCTGCTGTCTTGAGTTTTTCTCCTGTGCCCTGAAGGCTGCAGACTTGATGGCAGGGCGTTGGCATGACGAGCCGCTGGCCGCGTGGAGAGGGAGGAGTATGTTTGAGGTGGCGTCTGTGTGACTGCGGGTATCCAGTGACTCTGAGGAGGTGTGGCATTTTGTACGCGCGTCCCTAACTCCAGAGGAGAAGGAGGCTGTGATCCAGCCTGCCCCCCTTCCTCTTTCGCACCGCTTCTGTTCTCAATCCACGTCCCCAAAGAGCTTTTTTCTTACACAGCAAGGAGGTAGCATTTCAGACTCTTTCGAAGCCTCGGTTGGGCGTTCTTGAAATAAGACAGTGACAGATTTTTTCGCGTTTTTTTTTTTTTTTGAGAACTGGTGCTTAATTCAGATGTCGTTTGCCTACCTCCCTATTGAATGGTCACTGGCTGCTACGCTAAGCGGGAACGTAGATGCCAATCCAGGACTTCCTCCCTTGCCTCTGCCAGTCATGTCGAGTCCTGCCAGAGAGAGACCTGCTCCTCCTTTTGTCACTGGTGTGTGTGGAATTAAGAACTTGCCAAATACCGGACTGGGTCAAAAAAAGCCACCTGAAACCAGGTGGTTGAGAAATGCTAACGAGAAGCCCGCGTTGTCTGCGGGCCTCAGTTGGTTTCTGGACCGTCCAGTCCTGGCAAGCCACTCCAGAGGTGGGCCTTCCAAGTAAGCAAGTGTCCCATGCTTACCTCTGGATCCCATGCCCTCACATGGAAGAGGCCTTCACTGCACATCTTGGAACTTAAACTTTTACATTTGACATACTGAATTTGTGGTTGACTCAGGGAACTAACTTGTTTTTCTCTATCACAGATGTGGAAGACGTGAAGTTCGTTATCAACTATGACTACCCCAACAACTCTGAAGATTATATTCACCGCATTGGGCGCACGGCGCGTAGTCAGAAGACTGGAACGGCCTACACCTTCTTCACTCCTGGCAACATGAAGCAGGCAGGAGACCTCATCTCTGTCCTTCGCGAGGCCAATCAGGCCATCAACCCCAAACTCATCCAGATGGCGGGGGACAGAGGAGGTAAATCCAATTGGTGAGATACAAGAACTGTGGTTAAGCTGCAGACCATTTTTCCATTCCTCATCCTTCTTTCCCTTCCCTTCCCTTTCTGTGGGTTTGGTTAGGGCATGAATTGGTGGGTGTGGTGCCACCATTTCTGCCGGCTGATTTACAGGGCTTTTGGGCTATTGTGTTCTGACTTGGTGTTAAAGGCAGTCATTTGGTTTGAGAGCTTCAATTGGTTCTCACTGATGCTTCCTGGACACACTTTCTACTTGAGCACTTGCTCATTCTAGAAACTCCTCAGAATTAATGACTTGTCTCTGTGGTGGACTCTCTGGACTGCATGATCTGATTGTTTGTCTGTCTTGTGCTGCAGGTCGAGGCCGGGGAGGCAGAGGTGGGCATAGGGATGATCGGGACCGGTTCTCAAGTGGAAGGCGAGACTTTGGCAGCTTCAGGGACCGCGACAACGACCGGGGCTATGACAACGGACCAAAGAAAGCCTTTGGCAACAAGACTCAAAACGGAGGGGGATACGGCTCAAATGGCAGTTTCAATGGCAGTGGGGGTAACTCCTATGGTGGTGGTGGTGGTGGTTATAGCAGCAATGGACAGGCCAACCATGGTGTTCCGTTTGTGGGCCAAACCTTCCAGAATCAGCAGTTTGGTGGCGCTAACCAGTCAGGGGCACTTCAGAATGGCATGAACCAATCACAGTTCCCATTTAATCCACAGCAACAGCCACCCCAACCAATGGCGCAGCCACTGATGCCGTTCCCCCCCATGCCTCCATCTTTCCCTCAGTAAAGCGCACAGTCTTGTTCTTGTATCTTCCTTTGTCTTTTGAGTTCTCTATTGTTTAAAATGAAAGTGTTTTTACTTGGCTGTCAAAGCAGCTGATCTGATCTTTTTCCTGGTCCAAGGCTGCAGAGCAGCAGTAGTGATGGTGCACTTTTTTTTTTTATTGTCATTATTTAGTTTTCTGTTGACCATTTTATTGTTACATTCCTAAGTAACTTGAGTCTTGGTTATTTTGTACTAGTGAGACTGCAACCTGTGGGTATTTACACCTGTAAAAGTTTTACATAATCTTTATCTGGAGGCCCTGCTTGGCCTTCTAAATAAATTCAAAAAGGCAACTTCCTTGTGTTTTTTGTTTGTCGGTGTGTGTGTGTGTGATGAAGGAGCAGGGGGTGGGTTAAGCGTTTGGGTCACCCAATGGGGTTTAGAAATAGGAGCTAAAGGCAAGATGCCATTGGTTCATGTATTGCCACAGTGGGTTGGGAGTCTTGTATTGGTTGTGGGAGATCAACAGGGTTGATTTCATTCTGGAGGTAACTGACCAATAGGGGGTGTCAAGGTTATAATTTGATTAAGGCTTTGTCCTTGAGGTTAGTCAAATGTGTCCATCACTCCACTCTGGAGCCACATTGCTCTTTCTGGTGAAGTAGACGTGATGTGCTGCTGAGCTGGTTGTGCAGCATGCTCCGCTTGGCTTGACTTCACCAGCTTACTGTGGAGATGACATCTCCTGTCATCTTTTCAGACCTTCTGAGGCACAGGTTTGGCAGGGTAACTGGTTGTCCCTGTCTGGAGGATTATGGGAGCCCTAAGGTTTGGATATCAGCCAAGGCAGGTGCTTCCACATCATTGGCATCCTTGAATGAGTGGGTGCAGTCAATTGAATGCTTCAACTGAGTCCAGTTACTAGTGGGTTAGTGTGAAACTACATCTGATGTGGGTTTGGTGTGCAGTGTATTGTGTTTTAGATAAGCCCACCATGCTGTTTGAACCAGCTAACTATTGGTATAGAGTCTATTCATTTAATGTGTCCATAGCACCCTTAACAATGAACTGCTTTTACGGCGCCTAAGGCCTGAACCATACAGAGCAAGGGCATATGTAACTGTAGTAAGCAAAAGGGCCATTTCTCTTTTAACAGGAAGAAGCGTTGCGCAGAAGCCAGTGCCAGGCAGGAGGGCCCAACGGCAAGAGGCTGGCCTGGGGGTCAGGAAAGCTTCACTGCCACTCCCAGGCCTGAGGATCGTCAGTGACACCACACCTACACACAAGCATTTATTTAAAACTCTTGCCTTGATGTACCCTTCTTAAAACAATTATACATTTTATTAAAGCAGCAATACCGTGTTCTGTTCCAAAACTAGTAAGCTAACTACCTAAAAGGCAGGCAAAAACCTTGCAAACACCACCAACAGCCCAGTTGACACTGATAGAAGCTTACCAACACACTAACTGATGTCTTTTGGCAGTTTAGCTGACAATGTCATGCGTGTGAAAGCTTTTCTTCCATTTTTGCAGGGTGTTCCAGCCGGTACACAGAACTACATAGGGCATATCCTGGATGGCTAGCGGGGAAGACACAGGTGTTTATCTGTCCTTCACACGACCATATGCCATCAAAATGAATTTGATGATGGTACCTAAACTAGTTGCCTATAAAACCATATCTCAAAAAGTGTCAAATTGTTGCATAGTGTTACTTTAAGTGCCATTTACTGTTGCTGATAACCCATTTGTGTTTGAACTGTATTAAGAAGGCACTAACAGGTGGTGATAGATAATCCCTTAATCATTTTAAGACTATATCTTGATCAGTTTGCTTTGGAGGTCTGTCAAGTGTGTCAATCATTGTTTGGAGTGCCACACCTGTTATGTGACCTGTGGAAGCCAAGGGAGCGGCCCACAAATGCACGGTTTGTGTACACAATGCAACATATTTTTGCGGTCTTGACAATCCTGAATGGTCGGAAAATATGCCCGGCATCTTTGTTATCTTTTTGAAATAATATGACGAAGTCAGTGTTTGTGTCTCTGTGACCAAAGAGAGACTGTATTAATGAATCTGATTCCATGTATTCATTGAGGACTCTCCGTATGTGGGTATGAACCTGAGTGGAGAGCTGGAATATCATATCAGTGGATTCTCAGGTTATATGAAATCCTGGAAAACTTTTCATCATATAGATTTTCATTTCTATAGTCCCCCATGGAGCTGTAACATAAACTGGCACCTGAATATGTCAAAATACAACTTACATCATATTTTGGAACACCTTTCCACTTAAGAGGGTATATTTGTGGAGGTAAGAGTCCAGGGAGACGATAGTTAATTGAGGGTTTGAGATATAGCCGGGCTAGATTGGCCGATACGCGTAGGCAGGTGCCAGAGCCGTCTCTATCACTGGAGCCCTGGAAGCAATGGCCCCTCCCAGTTGAGGGATTTGCACAATGTGGAATTCACCCTTGGGGTGTGGCATCTGTGCTGTGTAGACAGGGTGTGCTCTCCTGGGTCCTCAAAGAATCTAGAATGTGGAATGCTCCTTTTGAACTCGCAAACAGGGGAATGTGGTGGGGTGGCAAATGTGTATGGTAGATCAGTCGACTGGCCTGTCTTCCCCTTAGCACATAACACTACCCTCAGGTGCAGTGCATGGACCAGAGCTTCCATGAAGTTATTGACCAAAAAGAGTAATCCAGTAATAATCTCACGCAAAACTGACATTATAGACAGGTGGTGTGGCTAGTCTATCTGAAAATGTTATGGCTGTCATGTGCATTTGGGGATCAGATTTCAGTTAGGAGGAATGAGTTTCCAGATGAGTTGTTTTCAACTAAAGACAGATTCTTGCTAAACTTCTTCATGTTGTGCTGTTGATGGTAGTGACAGTTTCGGTGGCTCCCTGCACTTGTGCTGGTGCGTGGGTGCGGTTGAGCTGCCAGTCAAGGGCGTGTGACACACACACCCATCCAAGCCATGTCACCTGTCATAACCATGTCAACACACACCAACAATCCAAACTAGACAAACCAACCCCAACCTTTGTGCAGACAAATATGGCCTCTTACCAGTAAATTACAATAACTGCCTCTTATGTCACCGCAGCTACACGCAACTTGCTCAAATGAAATGCATTACCCCATTGTAACTCAGACCAATTTTGAATCGCAATGTCTAATATCCGTTTAGCATACGTGCACAAAAAACAAACTCAGGCCACACAGATATTTGTCAGCTCTCTACAATAAAGACGGCCAATCGTGCCTTTTTACAGTTAGCTATCGTTACTATCATTGCATTGAAGTGTACAGAACAGTGTTGGGAGTAATCTCTACACTGAGTATTTATGCACTCTATTATTACTCAACCGGATGTAAGCCTCTGCCCTCTGTTTAATTATAGGTGTGAGGAACATTACAGCGCTGGGGGGACCTTTACCCCTTGCAATCATGTAGGGCGGGGGCTGTTAATTGCAGAAACGTGGGCTGCTAGTGAACTTCACAGAGTAGTTGTCCGGTGAACTACGTGAGTTCGAATCTAATGCATAGCAATAGGCAGCCACCCATTTATTTAGGGGATAGAGTTTGAAAAGTGTTCATTAATTAACTACATGTAACTGTCAGTTCAGTGATCATTAATCTGCCTCATATGTTTGTGGAGCAATATTTTAGGTCATGATCCTTGCGATCGAATATGTGATCTGATTTACCCAAACACAAATTAAAGGAGATAGATAGATGACTTTATTGATCCCCTTGCAGCAATTCAAATAAATCACAAAACACACATACCGTAACTTACACAAAAGAGACAATGAGATATGGAAGTATAGAAAACCACATTGTATTTACAAATATATAGGGCGATTTGTACTGTATATATATTTATCTATATATTATGTTTTTACAACATCCTTTGGTGACCAACCAACTGTAGGGGCTCCAGAGCAGTCCCCAGCGCAGATCCATCCAACTTTATCAGCTTGTTCAGTGTCACTGGCTCTGATGCTGCTGCCCCAACAGATGACTGCAAAGAAAATTGCACTTGCAACAACAGACTGGTAAAAGATATGCAACATCTTGGTGCACACATTAAAGGACCTAAACTTCCTCAAGAAGAAGAGTCTGCTGTCCCTCCCTGTAGACAGCCTCAGTGTTACATTTCCAGTCCAGATATTGTATAATTAGATCCTTGTGTTTTGCATACTGAGTCCTGGTTCTTTGACACTCTAGGTGCTGCACTGCTGTTGTGTTGGCCTGCACTGTTTGCTCATTGGGTGGATTGTGAAAGTGGAATGCTTCACTCAAAAATCATTTAATCTCAGCAGCATGATACAAAGTTAATGTGCATTAAACTGGTATGTGTCACCTCCCTCTGAAACTGGATTAAGTTCAGAATTAAAATCAGCGTTCTTCTCAGATAAGAAAACACCGCCAGTTTGAAACCTTTATTACAAAATTTTAATAAATAACAACACATTAGAATTAAGATTAGGATTGATTTTTCATCAGTGAAATTCACAACGATGCAGTGGCAGTCCAGTGTCCAGTCCATCGGTAGACAATGATATTGCAGCAGGTCTGTGTGGAATATAAGATTACATTGAAAAGAAGACGCTCTTGGGCATGACTTTTAATTCCTTTTAAAAACTCCAAAATTCAAAAACACTCACTGTGGTCTATCCTTTTTCCCCCTTTTATGTCTGAACTCTGAAACAATGGCAAGTCAAAGAACAGTCTCGATTCACCAGCTGAACCACATTCCATTTGGCGGTGACTCCCTTCTTCAGATCAGGCTGGAAGATGGATTCTTATCATAAGGCATACGCTTCACATTTATTCACTGAGTCCTTTATCTGCAATATAGAGAAATGTTGTGTTTTTTTAAGTGAGTATGAGCCTCTCCCATGAACTCTATAGTGCAAGAACAAGTTGCCCTGGGCAACCAAGTGAGGATCTACTCTGAGCCTTTAGTGTAAACCCCAAACTTCTTTACAGTGAAGAAGTGTTGATCCGCATCTTGGCCTTAGGGCCACAGACAAAAGGATGTAAATGAGAGATTTCTGTTTAGTTATGAAGATTTTCACTGAGGACTGTACTTGCAGTGCCATTGTTTGGCAATGGGCAAATGTTGTTGCCAACTGTACAAAAGTAAAGCCACTGTATTCACAATAAACCATCAAAATGGTAACAGCATAAGGATAATCTCCAACTTAGTTTCTGTACTCCGAGGCCTACATCGGATGATGATAACCCTCATTGCAACTACAGTAGTGATGTTTGAGTGCCAAACTGAGTGGATGAAAGAGAAAGAGAGACAGAGAGAGAGAGCTCTGAATGAGAAAAGAGGGAGTATAACTATGGAACAGGAGAGAGAGAGAGAGATATCTGAATGAGGAAAGAGGGAGTATAACTATGGAACAGGAGAGAGAGAGAGAGAGAGAGAGAGAGAGGGATAGAGAGAGAGAGAGAGAGATCTGAATGAGGAAAGAGGGAGTATAACTATGGAACAGGTCCTCCCTGTCTTCTCTCCTTGCTGTGTATCAGAACACCTCTTCCAAGGGGTGGAGTCTGAAGAGGTAGTCACCATTTAACAGGAGAGGAGAGGTGTGCCGCTGACAGAGAGAAACAGAGAGAGGGAATCAGCAGAAGAGGGAGGACTGCTAAACACACTGGGATTGAGAATACACACAGTCAAAGGATGTTCAAGAAGAAGGAGTCTTACAGCCCTGCTAAGATTAGCCAGTGAGTACTAACTCACATCATTGTGCATGTGTTTCTGACTGTGTGTGTTGGTGTGTGTGTGTGTGTGTCTGTGTGTGTGTGTGTGTGTGAGTGTGTGTGTGTGTGTGTGTCAAATTTCTTCCCTTGATTTCTTCTTCTCTTTATTTTCTTTGTACCTGGCCACATTTCCATGGGAGGGAGTTAGCTTGAATACATGCTCCATGTTTTCTGGTGTAAGAGGTCAATGTGTTGATCCATATATGCAGGCCTGCCTGAGAGACACTACCTTTCTATCCATGAGAAACAGACACCAAGGCCTGTGGAGGACTACTACATCACTGTGGATAGTAGCCTTGGTTTCTCATGGTTACTCTCTTGTGAACAGTGGTTTGATCACTATGGATAATAGCCTTGGTTTCTCATGGTTACTCTCTTGTGAACAGTGATTTGAGGTGTTGGTCTGGTTTTGAAATTGAACACAACATTGAGATGTGACAAATGTCAATGTTAAATTGCTTTCAGAAACAGTTTGCTTTTTAGGGTGTGAGATATTGATTATTTGGTTCATGAATCAGATGACTACATTTACATTTACATTTAGTCATTTAGCAGACGCTTTTGTCCAAAGCGACGTACAAGGGAGAGAACAGTCAAGCTAAGAGCAATAAAAAGCATGGTGTAACAATAAATACTACTTTACATGAGAATTAGAAAAACAACGACCTAGAAAAAAGGAAAAAGAAGTGCAGGAATGTAACTGCTGAAGTGCAAGTTAAGCGCTAGTCAGGTGCCAGTTAGGAGGGGAGGTGCTCTCTGAAGAGTTGGGTCTTCAAAAGCTTCTTGAAGGTAGAGAGGGACGCCCCTGCTCTGGTAGTACTAGGCAGTTTGTTCCACCAACGTGGAACTACAAATGAAAATAGTCTGGATTGCCGTGCTTGCACGGACGGCAGTGCCAAACGACGCTCACTAGATGAGCGCAGCGTCCTGGGTGTAACATTTGCCCTTACAAGAGCATTAGTAAACTAATTAGTGTCATGACTAAGAAGACTGGTGACAATATGACGCCTAGTAATAAATAGCCAAGAGGGTCTTAGCAGAAGCCTAAAGTCAATATAACTCAATAGACCATGTTGTTATGAATTACCAGTCATGTCACGGACATCTGTGGTGACCAATCAATCACAGAGAATCATGATTGATCTTTCTCATGGCTCGAATTCTGGAAACTCTTGACTTGGGTTCCCTGTCATTGGGTCCCCAATCACAAACACAAACTCATTCAACTCATTCCTTTAAAGGGTGTGTGCGCACAGAAACTCTGTCACTGTGTGTGTCACTGAACATACGTGTTCTCAAGGACTGGAGGGGTGGCAGGGGCAAAGCCCTACCTAGACACTCAGTAGGGTAATCCAAAGCTTGAGGGAGTGTTCTCACCATACTACATCAGGACAAAGGACACATTTACAAGCCAGTGACGGCACAGGCTCAATATTGTGCAATAACAATTATTATCTAATGTTCATATTTAAAGGTACCAGTTCAAGACAGCTATAGTATTCCATGTATATGGTACAATGCAGGAGTTGATGATTTACCTATAAAACTAATCTTATCTTTTCCCACATGCTGCTGTCTGCTCTGGTGTTTTGTGCTTTAGCACTTAGCTTTGGAGTTAGCTCAGCACAGAGTGACCTCAGAGTGAAGCCATATCTTCTAGCGCATGGATGACCCGGCCTTATCACCCACTGATTACACAGATGGAGAACTCCAAAGCATGTGGACTATGTAAACTTACTCAGAATGCTCAGTGATAAGCGTCAAAAGTTTGAGACCTTCCTGAGGTTTTTCTTACTTTAAATGTTGAGCTCAGTTTTGGCCCTGGCCACTCACATAGCTGTGCTGAGGGTTTGACTCCAGATTCATTGCAACTTTGTGTCAACATTCTGATTTGCCTTGTGAGTAGGCCACTCCTTGCAACCCAAACCAAATAGTTTGCCATTCAGATACTACATGGATACTATCGCAAACTTAATCATTAAAAAACACGTTACAGGTGTGAAAGAGAACAATGTCACGAATATAATGAACGAGTACAAATGTGATTGCAGGTTCTGGTGTTGAGTGACAGCCTTTTCTGGAATTTTCAGGAAAGGAATTTGCTTTGTTGTCGAAAGGGAACAATACCATACCATCAGCTTTCACCCGAGTTGTTTTTTTTTCTTTTGAAAGAGTTCTTTCTGATGGAAATGCTATCTGATTTCACAACCTGAACACATCAGAGTATATTAAACAATTGTAAAAACAATTTGAATAAATGTGTACATCTTTAATGATGCTTGGTGGCATTTCATGGAGTTGGTTTTGGTTGGTGTCAACTTACTTGGGGACAACAACTGAGAATATTGATCCTGACTCGAGTGAGTGTTTTGTATGCACGTAGCTTATGTACATGGTAGTAACACATTTGTCTCCCCTTAAATCAGGGATCAGGTCGGTGAGCTGACTTTCCTGATAGCACGCATGCAGAGGAATGCTGACCAGGTGGAAAAAAACATCTTGCAGGCTGAAACTCTCCTGGCCTCCGTAAGACCTCTTGCTTCCTCACACACAACCACAAAAAAAACTAATGTCCACACACACACGCGCGCCCATGCACGCACACACTCTTATGCTGTCATAACTTTCATAAATTTCACAACAGTAGAACATGACATGAACTTGCCTTTCAAAGCCTATAATGTTAGCCCCCGGTGCTTCCATCCTCAGGACAAGCAGAATGAGCAGAAGAAGCTGCCCCTCCGGCACCAGAAGGAGGCCGCAGACAACCTGGCCGAGGCAGAGGGGCTGCTGAGGGACCTGTTCCTGGACGTGGACAAATCCAAGAAGCTCCACCACCCACAGGGTCATGAGATTGAGACAGAGTGAGTGCCACTGGAAGCAGGCCATGTCAGCCATATTGATTCCTGGTCAATGAATGGGAAAAAAACAAGGATGAGCAATCAATGGTTGACTCGAAGCAACTGCTTTTTTCATGATCAGGCTGTTGCTAAATAGTGTTTTGGGTTTACATTTATCCCCTTTTTTACATCTAGGTATGTATGCACGAGTGTATAAGTATAGGGAACACACCAATGGCACTAGTGTATTAGCAGAGGGAACACACCAATGGCACTAGTGTATTAGCATAGGGAACACACCAATGGTTCCTCTAGGTATGTATGCACTAGTATAGGGAACACACCAATGGTTCCTCTAGGTATGTATGCACTAGTATAGGGAACACACCAATGGTTCCTCTAGGTATGTATGCACTAGTGTATTAGTATAGGGAACACACCAATGGTTCCTAGAAGGACTTGATGAGTTGCTCACGACACATGAAATAACTTTCTAATGACTTGTTTTGTTTTCATTTGCAGTGTCAGCAATCTCCATGACCGCTGGTTTAAGGACTGTGCGGACTATCGCGATCTGTATGAGCAGGTGGATGATGTGAACCGCAAGCAGCGCTTTGACTGGGGCCAGGGGCTTGCTGAGAAACAGGTAGGCCTCTTTCTGTGCTCCATAAGCTGCTTTTTGAAAATATGATTCTCTGAAACTGGTTTTATCAACAAACATCTTTAATATTAATATTTAATATTGTACTATTCCTTTTATTGGTTCCGCTGTGCATTGGTTCAGCCTTGAAATAGTTGTAAAATTATCATCACCAATATATAAATATATTTGATGTACATTTACATATACATTAAGTCATACACAAATTCACAAATGCATACTCGCTACACAACAGAAACAAGTGGATTCAGATGAATATGGCCCCAACCTGTCAGATGTGGAGAAGCAGATCGCCTCCCACAACATCCTGCACAAGGAGATAGAGAGCTACAGGTCCCAGCTGAGGACCAGCACACCTGGTGTAAAGGTATGTATATGTCACTTATATATACCACTGATGCATGGCAATATAACATGGGAATATCTATGTCTCACAATAATCCACTTTGGTCCAACAGGAGGATTTTGAAGCCATTCAAAGGCAGTATTCAAAGCTGCTGGTGAGTTGTCATGTCTCTCGATTCAAAAGCTCCAGGCATCTTCTTTATGCACTATGTTCAGTTTTCTAGAAAAGGTTTAATCGTAGCTTAACAGTTAAGCAAAGCAAAACATAGCATAGCATAGTTGTTTACTATGGAATACCTTAATTCCAAATACAATATGTATATTCATAAATACAAAATGCTACACATGCAATAAGTCTTTATCACCTTTTTCAGAAATGAATTGACCTATATTGCGCCTATACATGTGTTGACATTTTAATGACCCGTATGTGTGTGTTCATGCTCGATACAGGAGAGCTCCCTAGCCCGCCGGAACAACCTGGCCACCCTGTATGAGTACATGAGTGGCTGCAACAAGGAACTGGTGTACCTGAGCGAGCAGCAGGACAGAATTGCCAGCAGAGATTGGAGCGACCGCATGGTGGATGCTCCTAGTGTGCGTATGGACTATGAGGTGAGCAGAGGTGCCCATAGCAGATACCCATCCAGAGATAGCAACAATGAGGGGAAAGGAAGACGTTTGGAGTTTTTTTCTGTGATGTGCTTCCAAAGTCCTGAGGTTTATACTTCCCAAGTGATCCCAAGATTCCAGTGCCTAAGCCCAACCTTGGTCTTTTATCATGTGCTTGTTTGCAGAGATTCAAAAACAGTGGACTGTTAACGCATGAAAGTGAGGTCACCAGACTCCAGGAAGAGGGGGACAACCTTGTTGACATTGCCCACCCAGCTAGCTCAATGATTAAGGTATTTACAGAAACAGCACAACATCTACAGCCAAATAGTCATCCCAGTAAGTTTTGCAACCGTATTATTTGAGGACACTGAATGTTTGTACACTCAACATGTTTCTATGTTTCTATGTTTCTCAGTCTCTTAACGATGAGGTCCAAAGTGAGTGGCAGAGTTTCCTCAACCTCTGCATTTGCCAAGAGACACATCTGGACAATGTTGAGGATTATAAGAGGGTAATCATTAACAGTATACACAGGCAGTATGTTTCTTGAAAAAAAATACATATCATGTCAATGTGTTACATGAACCTTCATGGTTATCACTTTACTTATCTCCAGTATCAACTGGACATGGAAACCTTCTCTGAGTCCCTGAAGAGGATCAACTCCACCATGGACCCCACATTGCTTGAGAACATGAGTAACCTTGAGAAGCAGATGCACATAGAGGTCAGATTTTAATTAAAGAAATGACATTTAGCATTTGACCACCCAAACTTATCAATTCATCATAATATACCCTAGATCTATTAACGTATTGAACTATAATGACCTTGCAAAGGCACTTATGGTAAAACATTTAAGCTTTGTAAGACCCTACTGGGACGACTTTTACTCTGTCTTGGTTCTTGCTACTAGCATGCTTGATATAAATAATGTATTGGGTACACCCTTGTCTGCCCCAGGGAGAGGAGAGGGCGGTTGAGAGGAATGAGCAGCGTTTGGCTGACCTGAAAGAGCTCAGCACCACTATTGCCCCACTCCCACTCCGCCGCACCCACCCCACCAAACCAGCCACTGTGGTGGCCCTGTGTGACTGGACCACTGGCAAGGTATTAGTGATGGCAAGACTAAACAGAGTGTGGATGCAGAGGAAGACTCTTAGCATCTTGTAGTGATGGCGTGATGCTTCCTTTTCAGACATCAGTGCAGAGAGGGGACAGGTTCACCATGAAGTCCAATGACAACGATGAGACATGGGAGGTTCAAACCAGCAGTGGTCAGACCAAGGCACTGCCTTCTGCCTGCTTACTGATCTTGCCTCCAGACAAGGATGCCATTGCAAGGGTGGAGAGGTGAGGAGCACTAACAGTCAGTCATAGTTATGATTAAACTGTCCATCCATTGAGTCCAAAGTCCATTGCATTCATTGAGGTCAGGAACTGTTCCATTAGATTCAATCCTGGTTTAGGGTCATAGAAAATCGTCCAAATTGTCTTGAAATTGACCGCAATTAATTCAAGTCACAAACATGAAGATCACAGTATTTAGTGAACCAAACATATCCAACCCAGTTTGACATCTTTTAGACTACCCCAGATAATGCCTATTTGACTTTCTGCTCTACAACTGTTAACATATAAGGATACACTATTCCATGCAATATAAGACCAAATTATGACAGCAAAATGAGCTCATTCTTTCAGGCAACATTTGTAAACACCTGTACTGCATCTTTTTGAATCCAGTTTGGGTGCACAGCTTGAGGACCTCAAGAGGAGGAGAGCTGCTCTGCTGACCCCAGTGAAGCCCAAGGCCGCCAGTGTTCGTCTGGAGAGCCCACAGGACAAGCCACAGGACAAGCCACAGGCCAAAGAGCTCTCGTCCCGCTTGGACAAGGTCAGTGACGACCTTGTAAAGGCAGAGAAGGACATCCTCAATCGTGTCAGAGCCCCACTGGACCGCAAGAACCCCACACGTGATCTGTCCAACCGAATTGATGCTCATGAGGTGAGACCATGTCACATATTGAAAAAGAATGTAATTCTCTTTTAAATGTAGTTATACACAGGAAAAGATGTTACATTCCTTGTGCTGTTGATTGGAGACTTCCCATAGCGGCCAATCCTCTCACTGTCACATGCAAGTACTCATAGCCAACAACATAGAAAATGTAACAACTGCCCAATCATAGATCTCGGATCTCGCACAGCAGGATACAACACACAACTGGCTGGAGACAGCCGCAACACATGATGTACTCAGGATCCTGTTGGTTATTGGCACGTTGTTTATGAATGTAATTCTGGTACGTCACACAGAAAACTGCCTTGGTGCTGAATCACCTGGAGGCAGAGAAGGCATCTGTTCAGAGGGACATGAAACCCCTCGTGTCCCAAACACCCCTGGGTCCTATCACATCAACACTACCTACAAAACTGAGTGCAGCCAATAACAAGATCGACAACATTTCTGCTCTTTCTGACAGCTACAAGAAGAAGTAAGTTAGACCAAAACAAAAAAAACATGTGAAGTGAACGTTACACATGACTCTCCAAACACAGTTAGTTATTAGCATGTGGATTTGTATATTCTTCAAAAGCAAGTGCAGAAATGTTTTCATATGTTTTTCACATTTGATTTCAGGGCCAATGCAACCATGTTCTTGGAGAATCAGATTAAGAAGGTGGACACCATGATATCTGGATTTGAGCAACAACTTGTCAAGAATGACGTAATTCCTGATGAACCCAATGCCATCCAGACAAGTACCCAACAGCTTCAGGTGCGCCAGACTAAAACACCACTTAAAACTAAACACTACTGCTAAGTAATCAGACTCAGTCATGACATAACCGTTGACTCCTTTTCCCTTGTAGACTCTCCGTCAAGTTGTAGCCTCCAAGAATGATGATATGCTTAAGCTGGGCCGAGACTTTGAGACCACAGCACAGCTGTGTAGTTCCATGCAGAAAAGCTTCCATGAATATTGTCCAGACATTCGCCGTCAAGAGGCAGAGGTCAAACGCCTAAAGAACCGCTATGCCAACATCAACAATCAGCTGAAGGAGAGGTCAGCAATGTAGACAGTTCATAGATACTTTCCTTTAAAATGTACAGTTTTGTAATTCCAGTCATTGCCGTATTCATTGGTGCCACACTCTAATCTTTGTCTCTCCATCTTACTTCTCCAGGTCCCCTCAGCTACAGGACATAGCCAATAAGAACCAGGACTTCCAGACCACTGTCAAATCTGTGAATGCCTTCTTGATAAACATGCCCAATAACAAGTTACAGCCATACGACAGTCTTGCTCAAATTAATGCCAAACAGAACTCTCAGAAGGTCAGTAATAGTGTCCACATCTATCTAATAGCATGTGCTGATTAATGCCTTGCACCATTTCCTTTAGGATTACAAGATTTACAAACTCTGTCTATTCGGTCACTTCAAAATTAATTTTCTCTGCTTGCTTTATTTTAGAGGGTGGTGGAGGACATCAAGAGGAAATCAGATGATGTGGATCGTGTAGTAGTTCTGTCCGGAGATCTGCAGAAACTCCTGAATGTGAGTAGCTACACAAGCAAAATGCACGAAACTAGATAACACTATTCTGCATCAAAGAAAATCACGATGGGAATTGTAGCCATATGAGTGGGTTGGTCACTGATGACACCAACCGCTCTACAATATTTTGGTTAGCTATCTACACAATCAGAGCTGTAGTCCTGTGACACATTATTAAACAAAGGCCACTCGCCAGTTTAAGGAAGATAAAAACCCACTGAAGTAAGGATCAGCATATGTATGAAAGGAACTGGTGTAGTACTGAAGAGCATTTACCCAAAACATAAAATGCTGCATTTAACTTCATCCCATTCTATTTCAATCGTGTTTTTCACAGGAGTATAACGGAAACTCTCAAAAGTACCACAACACTTTGAATATCTCAGAGGACCTAGATGAAGACAGCTCTGACTCCTCTGACCTAATTGACTCTGTGCAGCAAAAGGTAGGTCACCGCTGGAATGAACTTTCTCATGTACTGTGAGATTTGGAGTCAGTATGTGATGATTTACACCACTGTTTATTGTTGTAGGAAAGGAACATCCTAAATCTCTACTCTGAAGTGTCAGCAGAGAATGATCAGCTGCTCAACCAAATGTCTCTGGCCAAAAACATCATCAATAAGGTATGATCATACAACAAAAACAAAACAAAAAAATAGTACATCACTTCTTGATTCTAAACAATTCCACAAATTGCTTTATTGTGCCTCTAAATTTCTCCTTCTCTTACACTTGCTCTCAGAATGATGAGGTTGTGAGCCAGGTTGTAGTGAAACAGCAGATGCAGCTGCAGAGCCAGCAGAGGAGCCTGGAGGAGGTGGATGGCCTCAAGAGAGACCTTGGGGATGAGGTCAGCAGACGCTCTCATGCTGAGAATGATCTGGAGATATACAAGAAGAGACTACAATCTCTCAGGAGCAGAAGAGGGGTGGAACGTCTGGAGGAGAAGGAGATTGTGCAGTACTACCGTGACCCCAAGCTGGAGAGGGACTTGGAGACTCTCAAGAGAAAGATTGAGGACGAGTCTGGGAGGCGCACAGGAACCCACACAGAGATTGAAGTTAGCAAGCAAAAAATTGTTCGCCTGGAACGTGAGCTGGCAAGTATCGAACCCAAAATGGTGACTAAGGTTGTCACTGAATTTGAAAGAGACCCTCAGCTGGACAAGGAGGCTGAAAAAATGAGACAGGAGATGCGCAGACTGAGAGAGGAGGTGACGGTTCGGCAGACTGAGAGAGTGCAGCTGCAGACCGTAATCACAACCTTAGAGCACAAGAGACCAACCATAAGGGAGAAGGTGGTGAAGAAGGAGGTGGTTAAACTGGAAAAAGATCCAGTCATGCTGAAAGCTGTTTACACTTTTCAGAATGAAATTGCTGATGAACAACTTAGGAGCAAGGGCTTAAATGATGATATATTTCAGACAAGGAGCAAGATTAACACACTAGAGAGGATCATTCCCACAGTGCAGCCTAAAATAATAATCAAGGAAGTGAAGAAGGTGGAGCAGGACCCTGAGCTCCTCACTGAATCCAAAAGGCTTCACTCTAGCCTAAATGAAGAAATGAAGGAAACCAACAACCTGCTGAAGGAGCTCGCAAGTCTCAGACTCCACTATGGCCAAGTACAGAAACTAAAACCAAAGATGGAGGTCAAAGAGATTGTCAATGAGATCTACAGAGTGGACCCTGAGACTGAGGTGGAACTGAAACGTTTGAAGAGAGAGCTGCAGCAGTTAGGTCGCCGTCGCACTGATGTGGAGAGGGAGACAGAGATAGTCACAGCAGAAGTGGATGCACTACGTAGTCAGAAGCCCAAAGTGGAGTATAAAGAGGTGACCCAGGAAGTGATCAAAGAAGAGAGGAGCCCCGACACAGTCAGGGAGATGCAAAGGCTGAATGAGCAGCTCTCACTCTTGAGGAGCACATATGAAAGCACCCAGGATAAAGTCTATCGTTACCGCAAAGAAAGAGATGAACTGAAGGCAGAAAAATCAAAGGTGGAAACTCTGCTTGTGAACAAAGAAGTAATCAAGTATGAGAACGACCCTCTAGTAGAGAAAGAAGCTGATAGACTGAGGAGAGATGTTCGTGAAGAAACCAAACAACGGCGCAATGTGGAAGAAGCAGTATATGACCTGCAGAATAAATACCTCTTGCTTGAGAGGCAAAAGCCAGAAGAAAAGATTGTGGTTCAGGAGGTGGTACGTCTTGAAAGGGACCCCAGACAAATCCTGGAACATGACAGGCTTAACAGAAATATGGATGATGAAGTGAAAGCCCGCAGGAAGCTGGACTTGGAGGTGAAACAGCTGAGAGCCTTAGTTCAAGAAAAGGAGAAGAACCTGTCGGAGATGGATGACAGACAGAAGAAGGTCATAGTGGAGACTGAGCTAAGACAGATCAAATCTCGCATTCGGGAGCTTGAAAACGCCCCACCACCTATTGAAGAAAGAATTGTGATAGAGGAGGTTCTTAAAGTGGAACGTGACCCCAAACTGGAAAATCTGACTGACGGCTTGCGTAATGATATGGAAAATGAAGAAAACAATGTCTCCCGCCTAGAAAGAGACATCAGAAACTTAAAGATTAAGTTGGAAATCTTGAGAAAAGAGAAATCAGTGGAAAAGACTGTATACAAAGAAGTGATAAGAGTGGAGAAAGACCAAGTTGTTGAGGCTAAGAGAGACAATCTCAGAGAGCAAGTGTTACAGGTGAGGAATGCAAGACGTGATCTGGAGGATGAAATACAGCGTCTTGACACCAGACTGACCCGACTGCATACATCAAAGACAACCACATCTCACGAAGAAACTAATCTGACCCTAAATAAAGATGCCCTGCAGCAGGAGAAGAATAATCTCTTGGAGGAACTGGGGAAAATGGAGTCTGAGAGACAGACCATATCTGTTACCTTCCAGCAGCAGTCAAAATTACTCAGTGAGAGGAACCAGCTGAACAGGCAAAAGGGCATAAAAATGGAATCTGAAGTGCAGCGTCTGGAGAGGGACATCTTGGATGAAAAGGACAAAATCCATAAGAGGGACATTACAATCATGGAGCTACAAAATGATGTGAAGAATGAGGATCACAATGAGACTCATACAAGAGAAACCAATGTTTCCACTAAAATCACAATCCTTGACCCCGAGACTGGAAAAGACATGTCACCATACGATGCCTACGTGGAGGGACTGATTGATCGAAATCAGTACATTCATCTCCAAGAACTTGAGTGTAACTGGGAAGAGATCACAACGGAGGGGCCTGATGGAGATACCTCTGTTCTACAGGACCGCAAAAGTGGCAAGCAGTATTCCATCACAGATGCACTGAGGGATGGGAGATTGACCCAGTATGACCTACAGTGCTACAAGGAAGGCAAAATGTCTATATCTGAGTTTGCACTTTTAGTAGCAGGAGGGAAGAAGCCTAAACCCTTTATCAGTGCTCTGTCTTCCTCCACACCTAATCTAAGTTCCATCAATCCAGGTCCCACCAGCCCGTCCAGCCGCTCCCCTTACAGCTCCAGCAGCTTATACAACAAGTCTTATTCGAATGGAAGTCTCAACAGCCTACTGACCACCCCCAGTGGTGATGAAAACTTCCCCATCTCTGGTGTCTTGGATGCCACTACAGGTAGCCGCATGTCAGTGCGCAGCGCCTTGACTCGTAAACTCATTGACCTAGACACAGCTCAAAAGCTGCTGGAGGCTCAGGCAGCCACTGGAGGAATTGTGGACCTCAACAAGAAGGACCGGTACTCTGTTCATAAGGCGGCACAGTATGGCCTCATTGATAAAAGTCAGGTGCATCAGCTGCTCAACGCCCAAAAGGCCTTTACTGGCGTGGAAGATCCTGTGACCAAGAACCGTCTCTCTGTGGGCCAGGCTGCTCAGAAAGGTTGGATTCCTTCAGAAAACGCCATGTGGTATATGGAAACACAGTACCTTACAGGGGGTCTAGTGAACCCAAACAAGGCTGGTCGTCTTACTGTCCAAGAAGCAATTGACACTGATGTCATTGATCAGTTTACAGCAAAAGAGCTTCAGGACGAGGCATCGCACCTAAAGCTTTTGGTGGACCCCATAACGAAGGAAAAAATCACCTTTAAGGAAGCAATTGCTCGTTGCCAGAAGGATCACACCACTGGACTCCTACTCCTACCGGCTGCATCGGCCGATGCAGGAAGTGCTCCTTCTTATTCAAACTATAATTTCTAATTTAGGTGTAGCTTATACAGATACACTTTCCAGATTTGCCAGCAGCAAGAATGCAAATCTAGGTGATGATAACCTAAGCATTGACACAAGGTTTTTCTGTTAAGTGTTAAGTCAGTACAGTCTTTAAACCTTTTCTTAGAATGAAATGACATAAACTAACTGTGATTCGCAGAACTGGTAACTGTGTTGGGCTCTCTAACTGTCTCCATGTAGTGTCCAGTTAGTTATCTGAAATAAATATATCTCTGGATTTTTCTTACCTTTTTCTGTCTTACTGTGATTTTCTTTCAGTGTTATTTTTGGTTGTAACTGCTTGAAATATATTAAATAATAAATAATTATTAACAATTCATGTCAAATGCCTGCTGAATGTGTGCTTAATCATATCCATAATCCATACATTTACACCTTAACAAAGGATGCCTAACATTCTGTTCTACTTCATAACCCATGATCAGAAATATGGAAAAGACATGTCACCATATGTGAATTACATGATATCAGAAACCAAACGAGGAAGAAGCAATTGGCCTCTAAATGTGATACGAGGCGAGGCTATTTACAGCTTAGTCATGTTTACTTGTTATACAGCCAGTTGACTTTCAGAGTTCATTTCAATACCTGAACATACATACTTGATCATATGTGAACTATGAACAAATGCCATTAGTACAAAATAATGATACATAATTGACAAACTGTATAACTGTTAGTTTTAACACAGCGATTAAAAGAGAAAACATTATATTTCTATAAATAATAATATTGAAAGAAATATAACTGATATTTTCCATATTGTCATAACCCTTCTTGGATAGGTTTAGAAGATAAACAAGCCCAGTACCAAAAATCTATGTGTACCAAAATCAAGTGTGTCCTCTGAGGGGTAGGCTACTCTGGTGAGCATATGGGACTGCAATAATGTATTAACCCCAATTGCAGAAAAAATCCCTGAGGGATTGTTCACTAGATTTTTAAGTATTTTAATATTTACTATGACCTCTATGTTTCTAGTTGGTTCAGTTGAACAAACTAAAACAATACTTAAAACGCACCTTTAATTACTTTTATTTTGACACTAATCTATTGTTATGGAAAGGACTTTTACTGTTGCATAGTTGCATCGCGGTTCATACATTCGACTTGGGAAGGGAAGAGAGAAACTAACATCACTTAGCTATCTCACTCTCCTGTCCAATTAAGGTGGGTGACAAACCTAAACTTTTTCCGTCCAAACACATACACTTTATTTAAAAATGCAACGTTATTCCTATGTATCTCTGATATTACTTTTCTAGTCGGGCCAAACAGCCATATTAGTTTGCAGCAATGTCGGATGGCCAAGCTGCATAATAGGTTAGCTAGCCATCTCACGTTAGCAAGCGGGCTTGTTGAGAACTTTTGTAGTTCACATAATTGTAGGTAACTGTATCGATGTTACATTTAACTATGTAAGGATGTTAAGCGTGGAAATCTAAACAAGATCTGTGGTCCTATTTGGTGGCTGGCTACATCTTTAAGTGTTTGCTGCAGCCGATGTGATGCTAACAGAAATGTACTCGTGCTGTTGAAACGACCATCTCATTCGTGAACACAGCCAGCAAGCCAACTGTAACTTACTTTTTTACCGGTTGAGATGGCTAACGTTTACGATATGAACTTGACATGGGTTAAATATGTTGTGCGGTTGTTCATCGGATATACATTTATTCTAACCTTTGCATTTTAGCTGCAAGCTTTGGGGCAAACATGGGGCGCCGAAAGTCCAAACGCAAACCGCCACCAAAGAAGAAATTGACTGGAAATCTGGATACTCAGTTTACCTGTCCCTTCTGTAACCACGAGAAGTCATGTGATGTGAAAATGTGAGTTTTCGCGTGTTCTATAGCTGTGGTACATCTTTGAGTAATTTGGTATGTATGTTTATGAACGAGATTTTTTTTGTTGTTGCAGGGAACGCAGTCGAAATACAGGGATTATATCCTGTAGCGTTTGTCTGGAGGAATTTCAAACGCCTATAACCTGTATCCTTTTCGAGTTGTAGGCTACACAAAACTATGCTTGTTTACACCTAACTCCATTAAGATACATAATTAAGAGGGTGTGTCCTTAGGAAGTCTGTTTGCACGAGCCGAGCCCAAGAGATAGGGATGCCACCTCACTTTAAATTGATGCTAAAACCCCGAATCGGTGGGTGGGTTTTCACTCTGCAACATAGACAAGGCGTTTTATTTAAAGGAAAAGTATCCTTTCACCTCTTTTTTTGTTTCGTGCTATTGATGTTGGTAGCTACTTTGTTTGCTCACCCTCATCCTATTTTACTTTGTATTGGGTGGTCACTGTTAGGTGCCCATAGGGCCAGAGGTTAGCCTATATTATTGGCTATATAATGTATAAACATGGTTAGCCCCAAATAATAGCTTTTACTTCCATTTCATAACAGGTTAAATGTAACAAGACAGTGACTGGAATGATGCCACTTTGAGTTGTCAGGTAAAGGTTGTGTTTCAGCATGTTTTGGCAAACAGTTAAACTGTCAGCTGTTTTCAGAAAACAGAACTAAATACCTTCAATATCAAATCAGTCACACTTGATTTCACAGGTGCAGAAAGCAGTTCCAGATTCAGGTTATGTTAAGGTTTTACCCAGAGGTTTTTCCATGGCACTCACAGTAGTTCATCATAGTGAATGCAGCAGTACTGGATGAGGCTCATTTAAGATGGACATTTTGCATCCTATGGAATGCAAGTGATTTCCACCAGAAAAGAACATTCAGATCAGATGGATGTGTGGTAGCCCTAACTAAGCAGGTAGCAGTAGAAACTAACAAGTAACCCGTTGTGATGTTATGTCATATGTAGTATTTCATTGTCTGTGTAATTGAATGTGAAGAATTCTCTCAAGTGTGCTTTTTCCTTCATTCTCTTGTCCCAGATCTCTCTGAAGCAGTGGATGTTTACAGTGATTGGATAGATGCGTGTGAAGCTGCCAATCAGTAGCATTTTTATTACAGGCCCTAGAAGGTCTATACAATGAATTGGACCACTTGTTAGAGTATCAGTTTAAGTGACCAAAGTAGTCCTATTTTAGTAGAATGTAAATTCCGTTGAATTTTGATCTGTATTTCTTTTGTATACCTGATTTATAGACCTGTATCTTGAGTGTACCTGCTACCTTTTCTTTCTTTTTTTTTGTCACTGCCATTTCTTAAACAAACTACCTGTTATTTTCTTTCAATTTTAATTTTATAAGAGGACTGATTTTGATCAATAAACGTCCTCAGGAAAGGACATTTTTGTTTTTCGTTTGGTTATTTTAACTTACCGTTTTTTGATCATCATTGTAATACAATGTCAAATGAATTCAGTCTGGAATCATGTTTAAGATGCAGTCTGCGATTTGGTTCCATTTCGCAAAAGGTAACAGCCAGTCAAATTACACGCCTCCCTTTTGTGCTCCTGAAGCACTGTGTTGATTGGCTAGGATCGTTTATGGCTCGGTCCGAGCCACCATGTTTGTTTACCATTTACAGAGCCGAGACTGTGTATGAACACTGGAGTTTTTTTTTTTTTTTTTAAGTGCAAACACTTTACGGACAGCTACAGGACAATGAGGAGCAATTTGGTGAAGTTAATAAAAAGTGTATGCGATTAGAATCGTGGACTACACCTTTTAAAGGTAAATATGGACAGACAGCTGAATGTGGTTTTGCTCAGTGTGGGAGATATAGTGGTTTTGATGAAGTATATTAGGAGATCTTCTTTCAAGTAATCAGGTTTTAATGAGACACTGGTTACGCAATGACCAGGGAGCTCTTTGCTTTGGAGAAAAGAAAGCACTGTGTTTGTCAGTATTGCACAAGTTTACTACACAATCACTTATGTATAGACTCAGTGTTATTAAAATGATCTTGATCAACTTCAATATGGTGGGAGTGGCAGGCTTGTTTTTATTGAATTTGTTGGGGTGGTGGTTGGTCAGGGGGTTATTCAACACATCTACAACAGTCTGTTTGAAAAAAATTAAAAGATAACAGAAGTTAAACTTAGCAAATATGTCTTGCAGTCTTCAAATGAATCAGTGGATCAGTTGCAGGTTTGGACCATATCTATGGCGCTTAAGTAAATCATCTGTTGTGGTACAATAGCCTTCAATTGTTCAATCCTTGAGAGCTCGACTTGTTCAGTGCATAGGCAAGAGGCCAGGAAAGTTAGCTCTGGGTGGCTGAACATCAAAGTACTTGCAACTGACTTACTTTTTTATGTTTTTTGTTCATAATGTCTGTACTCACATTCTTAAAGAATCAAGGGCATGAGTTTCATTATGCACATACACACTGATGGAAATGATGCACTTCCATAGCTAAACACTAGGTGGCAGACAGTCTAACATTCCTCTTAATAAAAAAATTGGGTGAGTCCTGCTCAGGTAAATAATTTGCTCACAATGTTCATGCTCAGATGGCCAGTTCACAGGGTTCAAAAGAGATTTAAACCTCAGGATGAGAGACGTTCACTTCATGCCTACCAGTGGTAACTGATACCAATTCACAGGAAATGACTATGTAATAACACAATGTTTCTCATCTCGGAGGCTATGCCTAGTGTTCTAAAAGTTGTTTAGCCTTGTAATGTATCTATTTCTAATCTCAGACATGGTGTCACGCATGAAACAAGACATTTCGTTTGCATGATGTGTCACATATAATTTCTGAATTTATTTGCATGCAAGTCCATCCATGATGACCATTGCTTTTTGTTCAAATAACATTTCAGATTAAACACATGTTAATGTGGTATAGTTTTGCAAATGGAGATGTAAGCACTTAAAACCCACCTGCAAAGTGCTCCAGAATTTGAGGATATGATCATGGTCACATTATAGAGCAGAATCCTGTGCAGATTTGTATTTCTCCTCTCTAATTTGTTTTCAGTAGCTATAGACAGACCCTCTAGGATCTTACAAGGGTTTGTTGTGGTTGTTGCATCCAAAAGTGCAGTTAAAATGACAGGAGTTAAATCAAATCGTTGACAATTGTTTTGCGGAAATATTGCAGTAATAAGGAAATTATAACCCGCAATTGGGAGAAATCCTTGAATTTGCAAGATCCCAAAATCTTGGAGGGACTGGGGTAGGTGGTGGCAACCAAAATCATATATAAAAGTAACTTTAAAAAAGGAAAGTGCATTTTATCATGTTATTTTATTAAATAAAAGGATAAATACTCTAGAAAAACACTCATAATTTATAGTAAATATCTTTTCAGGATACTGAATTAAGACCAATTAAGCTGGGAATAGTTTATAATACTGACACACTGATAAGAGGAAATTGGGACATAACCTTCTGAAGAGCAGGTCCTGCTTTTCGCCTTGGATTTTGGAGGGAAAGAAACAGAATCCAAATTCATCCTGGTTATACGTGGACAAGTAAAACGTTCTTCTGGCCTCACTAGTTGAGGCAAGGCACATAGGGGGTTATGGGTTACAGCAACGCATCTCTCTTAGTCAGAATACTGAGAGCCGTCAATGTCCTGTCCATTGTTGACGTAGTCCTCTGGGTTGTTGCAGTACTTGCCGTCATAGACCTGGCGTGGAAGCCCATAGACAGTCATACCGGTCTGGGATGCTCCTTTGTTGGAGCCCATTTGCAGTGACACGGTGGAGGTGTCACAAATCTCCACATCTAGCTTCTTGTCAAGAATCTGTCTTGGGGTTCCTGGTGCGGTCATACCAGACTTGGAGAGAGAAAGTGGAGAAAAATAACTGTTCATTCTATGCAATATCAATATCCTTTTTAAACATAGTGGTAAACACTCCCATATGTCTAATATGGCTCAGATCCTCCATGCAGTTTTAAAAGAGAATACATCAGTGTTTGTACCTGGTTGGCTCCTTTGTTGGTGCCCATCTGGAGGCTGATGGTAGACTGGTCCATCGGGTGGTCCATGCCAGTTTTAGGATCGTACAGGTGGCGCTTTGTGCCATAAGCGGTCATGCCTTTCTGGCTAGCAAATTTGTTGGTGCCCATCTGGTATAACAGTGAAAGCAAGTTTCACAAACAGTGTTTGCTCGCAGATATACAAGTATTTACACAACTGTATTCAGTCTTTTGTTAAAACTACTGTACAAAGGCGAGAATTGTGGCAGTCTGTTCTGACCTGCAGTCCAATAACATTCCGTCCCTCCATCAGTTTCTCCGGTGCAAAGTGCCGCTGCTGTTTCTCTGAATACTTCACCCCGAAGTCGTATTTTGTGTTGAAGCCTTTAGACTTGGCCTTGGTAAAGAGGCACGGTGAGGGGAAGAACATTTTTCAATACTTAAGAAAAGTAGTATGTAGTAAATAGTACGCTTCTCTTCTCTTCAATCTCTGATGTGTTAACAACTGATATCTTTTATTGGTTTGATTTCAGATCACTTTCAGATTTGAACAAATCTACAAGAAATATGCAAGGCTATGCATTAAGACACTGATCACTTTAAAACACTGCCACTTGATTTTGTAAAACTGACATAATGGAGTTCATCATTGCTTAGAAGTATAGTTTCTCACCATGCCAGCCAGTGTAATTAGTGTGCTCTGGACTTGAGTATGGTTAGTGTTCTCAAACAGGTCATTGGCTTCAAAGAGATCATGTGGTCGGAGCCCATACTCTGCGGTTGCACGAGTAAAGTGACCAATGTTTTCCAGCTGTAAATAGATACAAAAAAAAAGAAATGACCCACATTATTGGGTACATTCACTAATGTCCTTGGTTCTGTAGGATAGCCATACACTGGTAACATATAATGTGAAAGATTTTTTTTTACCAGAAACTATTTTACCATTCGCAAACTCATAATCAGAATCAAAATCAGTACAAACATTCACGAAATATTTCTATAGATTACAGAATGTAGTAGACGTGTGTATGTACAAATATACATGGCAACTGTGCTGCATTAGGGCACATGGGAGCATTTGGCCTGTTAAATTTAAAAAAATGGCTGCCTGTGAACAGGTGTTGACAGTATGTTTTGATTAATGTTCACCTGCTGTGCGAAGAAATACAAGCACAAAACGTATGCTGAAACAGAATGACAGCTGTATGTGGATACTGTTGACGAGTATATTCAAGGTAAAAGAGATCCCGATCCTTTGATGGATCTAGTTCGGGTTGCTACGATGCACAACTGAAAAGCAGCACCATAGCAACGCTATCAGCCATAAACAAAAGACAGCTCACCTGGTTCCAATTCTGAGTGGGGCTGTTGATCTTTCTCACAGAGCCTGGTTGCAAGATGTTAATAAGCCTGGATAGAGAAGAGGGAAACTAGCATAACTATTCAGGGCCCTAGCAGAGCATGAAACTAGCATAACTACTCAGGGCTCTAGCAGAGCATGAAACTAGCATAACTACTCAGGGCTCTAGCAGAGCATGAAACTAGCATAACTACTCAGGGCCCTAGCAGAGCATGAAACTAGCATAACTATTCAGGGTCCTAGTAGAGCATGAAACAGACAAATAGCTACATGACCTGTGCCATACACTTTTTTATATAATGTTAATTATAAAGACCACACAAAATGTTTTGATTGATACAAGAACCTTTTGTGTGACGCTTAGATTCTGTATTGATTCAACACCATAATGATTTAAATGCTCCCAATCACACCCCTTGTCTTTCTTATTGACAGACACAGGTACTCACTCGCACAGGACCACTCCATCCTTCAAACCATCCATGAAGTTCTTGGGAAGGTGGTGCCCCGTCACCTCATGGATCCACAGCCTCAGCTCTTCTTCCTTCTGGTGATCATACTTCTGGGCCAGCTGCAGGTGAAAGGTCAAACGCGCCATTGTTTCATTTGGATATCAGGTGAGATCAGTGAGAGATTAAAGCATTTTTGGATCATCTCCCAGAAGAGCCAGCTCCAGAACCAATTGAGAGGCTAATCAATCAGAATCAGACTTTGCTGTACAACTGGGGCTCTATTATATGCATTCCTCAAAAGTTTCCTTTGAACGCCTGATCACTATGACAAAAGAGAAACGAGAGAATAAATAAAGAAAAGAACATGGGGTGGAATTATAGTGAAAATAAAAAAAAGTTTGCGACATTCCTCTGAAAAAAAACCCCCACTTCTCCGCTTTCCTGGTGTTTCCGTGCTGGTGCTGGCACGGTTCCTCTTCAGCACTTGAGATTTTCGGATGTGGTGGCAGGACTCTACACACACACCCCCCCCCCCTTCCCTTCCCCCTCGCCTCGCTCCTTCTCTACTCATTTTTCTGAAAATGTTTCTTCTTTCTAATCCATGCAACTGCCAACAGGCCCGGAGTCAGGGAGGGAGACGCCAACAAAAACAGGTCTTTCAAAAAGCAGCGTGGGACTTGCATGCTTTCAGTCCAGCACACCAAACTTGGGAGAAAAACAGCCCTCTGTTATCCTGCTGCTCTGATGTAGGTTCTACACTGTTCTTCGGAATCGTGCAGAAGCTGGCCTTTTACAGCACTGCAACCCAAAGCAGGCCTGATAATGAGAGGCCAAGATGGACAATAACTCCATCCTGCCAAAGAATCTTGGCTTTAATTCTGTGCAGTTTTCGTTGGTCTGGTTTTCCCTGAACTACCAACCAGGAATTTGATTAAAAAAGGATATTGGACAGTGTCCGTGAAATATTGTTATTTTTTGGAAGACTGACCCAAAGTGAATGACATCAATAACTGCAGTGCTGCCTGCCATTATGATCTGCAACTATACTGACAGGACTTTTGAAATCTTTGAAAGCTCAGTGAGAAAGCTCAGTTATAAATAAATGTAGGGAAATCTCTTCAAAAGTATGCACTTTTGTAAATGATCTTATGTACAAAATAAGATGTTTTATGTAAAACACAAAATGGCAAGCACAACAGGAATCCTTTTAGCCTTACTTTTCCTGATGTTGTTAAGATCAATGGTCTCATCATCCCTGGGACCAGAATAAATGTATCACCACGTTAATTCCACACTGTTTACAAAAGAGCACTTTCAGGCCTTTCTAAAAGAGAGCAGAGCTATTCCTTATATGGGGACAAAAGTTGTAGGACTCACTGGATAGTTTATTCAACACAGCTTGTATAAGAAATTCACATACAGTGACCAATATTTGTAGCCATGAGTTTGTCTACATCTCACAGAAAAACAAATTAAATTGAAATGAATTGAATTATTAAAAATAATACAAATTGGATTTTATATATATATATATATATATATATATATATATTATTATTATTATTATTATTATTATTATATATATATATAATAATATATCATTAATGTTTATTACACACACCAATTAAAAGTATGGTGAACAAATACAATCCATCATCAATGTAAACTCATGATGACCTTTTCCTAGCTATGCCACTTCATGGACTAGAACACAAATAAAAACACTAGCCTTTTAGCAATGAAACCTCCTTTAGACCAATGAGTATTGACTGACACCAATGTCAGACAGCTTTCCCTTCACCCAATGGGGTGACTTGCACTAACATAGACATGTCCCATCACATATAACTAAACAGCCCAAATCCGTCACAGACCCTTCAGTCAGAAGACTGAAAGAGGACAAAAAGCAAGTGCAAATGTTGGATGTTGCCACTTTGAGATCACTGGTGTGATTTTATTTCCAGGTTCCACTGTCTTCATGTCTGAAGATGATCTCATCAGCCTTTTCCTGGTCATCAGCTGTCGTTTAATGGATTTAAAGTTATTTCATATTGTTCTCTAGATATTTTGACACTGAGAAATATGTGCCTGTTCAATCCCAGTAATTCTCCAGATGTTAACTACTGCTCTGTAAAAGTGAGTATAGGGTAGTGGTGCTTATTTAGGATATTTAAGTGTATTTAGGCTATCTGTATATTTAGAACCTGTATAACGTGAAGGTAATTTAGGAAGTTATTATATGACCCGAGACAGCACGGGTTGGTGTCTCAGACCATCATTTGAATTCAATTCAATTGTATTTATATAGCGCCAAAACAAAAAAATGCCGCTTTACAGAGCCTTATCTGATGCATCCATCAAACAGAATTTGATTGGTGATGGACGTTTTAGATGAGCATGAATGTATCACTTCATCTTGATGGCCCCCTGTCGTTAGCATACCGACATGTCATTGATAGGCTACCCCACGAAACGTTCTCGGAATAATATCGATTTAGCTTACCTTATTTTTGACCTCAGCAGACAATCCAAAAGCCGGTCCACTTTTGAAACGTGTTGTCATGGTGTTGCGCAGATCAGACAAAAAGTAAATTACCAGTAAAAAGCACAGCCTTAAAAACCTGACCAAAACAATCTGGCAATGATGCTGTCGAGTGTTGTCTGTTCCGCGTTTCACCTCTGGTTGGACCACTCTGCACTAGTTTTCTCAATCTTTTTTAAACTCTTCCCAGCTGTGAGTGTCTGGAGTACACAGTGATTGGTTAGGGCTACCATCCAATCGCGACGCTATCCCTTCCTCGCGATGATGTCACCCAGATGGCATTAAACTCCTTCGATGTCATTTTTTCCACCTTGAAACCAGTTTGCGGATGATTTCTATTTCTGTCCCAGTTTATCGGTTCCAGTTTGGCCATCAGATGGTCAGATTAAGTGAAAGCCTACACAAAACTTAATTAGAGAAATGTCATCATTCAAGTTCAAACTTCTAGGTTTATATGTGTGATCATGTGCTGGTACTCAGTGACCAGTGACCAATATCATCTAGGCCAGTGGTAGGCCCCCTTTTACTACTACTACTACTACTACTACTAAAAATAATAATAATAATAATAATAATAATAAAACAGATTCCCATCAACTGTTGCATAGCTTTTCTTCAAACATTGTATGTACATTAGAACAGTTGAACATTTTCAATTTCATTTATTTAAATTTCAACTTAAATATTTCATCAGTCAAACGTTTTTTTTTATTTATTTTTTATTATTTGATCAAAGCTCTTGTTTGAAACATATAAACATTTGTAACTTCTCACTGGGTGATCAATCCACCCAATGACATATTCGGCCCATGTCCAATGTTCATATTAGGCCCATGTCCAATGACATATTCGGCCCATGTCCAATGTTCATATTAGGCCCATGTCCAATGTTCATATTAGGCCCATGTCCAATGTTCATATTAGGCCCATGTCCAATGTTCATATTAGGTCCATGTCCAATGTTCATATTAGGCCCATGTCCAATGTCATATTAGGTCCATGTCCATTGTATAGATTGTAAGGCTAGCTATCCCCTCTAACATGTAGGCTAAACAGTAGGCCCTGACCATGTTTTATACGTACGTATGAGGTACTGTAACAGCAGTGCCACACAAAATTTGACCTGTAGCTGGGTGTTCAGGTTTCTCATTCTGTTTTTCCACCCTTAACCCACGACCCCCTTGTGTTACCTCTGATACCCACTGGGAACCGCTGATCTAGGCTATAGAGTGAAGGAATTATGTCACCACAATTGTCAAGAGATGATATGGGAATTGACTAATCCATCATCTTCAACATCACAGCCTTTCTTTTGTCAGTTTTCTCATCAATGACAACCTTAGTGATCAAAAAGGAATATTCTTTCCAACGACAACCCCCCAAAAAATCAGTCTGGCTCACTATGTTTCAACCAAATAGAGATCACTTCAACAGTTGGCATCACAACCTAGCACAACAGCTAATGCCAACACGTCTGTAGCTGAACATTACATTATATATAGTAAACAATTGTTTATTGTCGACGGTTGTATTGACTGTTGATTGTTTTGAGAGTTGAGGCATGAGCCATTGGGGGATGTCTTAGAAGCAGACTCTGGGGTAGGTCCATGTGGATTACATGAAGGCAGGGGACCTGAATGACATCATTTTGGGATGACTGGGAACAATCAGCTGGTCTTCCCCCTGTGCTCTGATGCGGTGCTTCCCCGTGCACAGATGGGAAGGAAATGAACGGCAGAAAGGGACTGCTGGTTAGGTGGAGTGAATAGGGAACAGTTCATGCTTTCCTGAAGTGAATGATTTATGTTACATCCCTCGATCCAAATCAAATGCACATGATTAAGACCTATGGATGCTGTACACATTTATGTAACCGGAAAGTTCTGGAAATGATCTGTGCTTGTTCATCAGTAAGGGAAAGTTAAGTTAGACAGGTATGTTGGCCCCAGCTCAATCTGACAGAGGAAGAACCTATTTTAGGCCTTACACATTTAGCATTGCTGTGAATATGAAATTCAAAAACTTTTTTTACGTGGTCCATCCACATAATAGAAATAGGATCTTGAGATAAACTTGTTTTGACTCATAGACTACACATAAATGATTTGACAGTGTAGGATTTACCACACAGAGATCCATTCAGGTCTGGCCACTTGAAACACATCAAAAGTGGTTTACATTGTACAAATACATATTTTCTAAAATGCATTTACAATAGGCTAAATTTACAATTTGGTGTCATG
Source organism: Clupea harengus (assembly GCF_900700415.2). NCBI lineage: Eukaryota > Metazoa > Chordata > Actinopteri > Clupeiformes > Clupeidae > Clupea > Clupea harengus. Next base: position 17,534,925 of record NC_045152.1, read on the forward strand.
CAGGCAGATTAATAATGAAGGATTAAAGAATCTGAAATTCAGCTTTGTAACAGCATCCAGAGCTGTTTTTTGATGTCTGGAAAAGGCATCTGTTGAACCTGGTAGCACAATGACATGTAAAGAAAACAGACATGGTATACTATTACGTCACATTTCTTTTAAGTGCCTGGCAGCGATGAACAGGGGCGCGCGGCCGCTGAGTTTGTGCTCCATAGTTCTTATAAACATAACAAGAGAATGGTTAGACACTGAGAGGAATTTTGTCACTTTATTTGGGCATAATGGAAGCAGACGGAGCAGTTGGATTTTGACGCTGAGGAAGTCTGTTTGGCAGTAAAACAAAGGTATTGATGAAAGCAGTGACTGATTTCAATGTTTCAGCCCAGACACACTCCGTGAGCCATGAATTAAGGTTGAATAGGTGTTTTATTTCCCGTTGTATCCGAATCCCGTCCAGTTTATGTCATAGGCTACAGAGGCCACACATAGGGTCTTTAATTGGAATGGACACAGATATGCAATATGCAAATAATAATAATATATCTATACATAATGTAACTGTCACTCTTTGCCCACCTTAAATATTTATTGTAGTAAAAGTAAAGGACCATTTGGGACTGAGGAGAGCACAGTCTACATGGACCCAAAGCATAGTTTGAAAGAAATACACCTGGGCTGAAAGGGTTCAAAAGGTTGGTATGTTGACATCTCCTTTGAATGTTGTTTGGTAATATTGATAGCTCATGGTGGTTGCCTTCAAATCCTGCCTATGTGTGTTTCTGGGGCAAAAAAGGAGAGAGTAAGGCAGATGACATCACAGGAGCGTCACACAAGGGCATTTCTACAGTACCCACCCCCCTCCTCTCTGCTTCCTCCTGTCCTCTCCTCCTCTCCTTAGACCAGTCCAGTCTGCCTGGCTATTTATGGTAGAAGCCTGCCTCAACTTTCAAAGCTAAGAAGTATTCAGGAGGCTGGCCCTTGAGAATCATGATTGGTTTGTCTGTCTGGCTGTGTGTGTGTGTGTGTGTACGGGTAGTTCACTTTGAATACAAGTGTAAACAATTGTGTAAGCACCTTCATGATATGCTGGTACTCCATGGACACTGATGATTAGTAGAGCTTCACGCAAGACTATAAAATAACAAACTGTTTCTAAAACTGGAACAGGGTCTCCAAAGATACTTTCTAGAATTTAAAGGGTTTGGAAACCATTCAAACTAACGGGTTTAAAACGGCTATTTGCAGAAAGGAATGCCGATTTTTTTGTCTGGGAAAACATTCAACTTTAAAAATGTAGCTTCACTAATTTGGCATTGGCTTAAGGGTAATGTTATTTCTTACAATGTTTTACCAAATTCAGCTTGGCAAAGAAATTCAATAGAACAGTTTCTCAGTTCAACTTTTCAAAAAGACATAGTTTAATCTCAAAACATGCCTCCATGTTATTAGTCTATATGGACAGTAAAGTATGGACAGTTAATATATGGCCACTGCACAAGATGACGCAGACAGGCCTGATTTACTACACTTGCTCAGGGACAACATCACAGGCCCTGGAGAGTGAGAGTGTGTGCACACGTCTGTGTGGAAGGGCAGATTTCATTGAGTCTCTGCTAGACTATGTGACCATGTTTGGTAAAAGCTCTCCAGGCTGCGTCGACCCGGCCTGTTGACCGGAGTGTGGAGAGCTGGTTTCAATCAGAGACCAAACAGTGGCTCTGCTTCCCTCTCTTTTCTTCAAACCTGGGCGATCGGAGGGCGAGCTGGCATCAGGTGGCACTGCAGGGTCAAGCCCCACATATTGGTTCAAGCAACGGTCAGCATTGTGTTTGGGTTTGTTATGTGATGGAATACAGACACCTGTTGTGAACATTCTCTCCTTAGAGCCAGCGGGCGAGAGGTCTGCCTAGAGTTTGGTTCTGCTCTTGTGTTCTGTTATCAATAGAATTCTTGAAGAACCACTTAAGAAATGGTTCTTTGAAAGACATCTTTATGTAGGCACCTGTATGTGTAACGAAGCAACAAAAAAACTAGATATTATAAATAATTGAGATCTCACATTGTGAAAACGAGTAAAGATACATATACATATACATATACATATACGAAAAACACATGATCAGCTTCCAAGTGTTATAGGTGACAAACAAATTACAAGCGAAGACTTCTCTCTGTTCTCCAATTTATTGAACAGCAACACTTTCAAGTAGATCTCCAACTCTGATCGCTACCTTTCCATCATTAGTAGTGGTCATAGACAGATGTCTATTTCACAGAGTGGTGAGAGTGGACACCAACAAACTGGTGCATTGTACATTTCACATTAAAAACGTCCAGAAAAAAAATCTGTATTGCATTAAAATAGGTGTCAATTCCTCACTTCTACGTAATTTCAGCTACAGATTTCCAACATTTGGTTTATATTTCTATTGTCATCAACATCATGAACATTGTCTTCACCATTCTAATCATTAGTTATTATTATTGCTGGTATTTTCTTCCTCCAGGCCTAGTCACTACTGTAAGTTTCTCTTCTGGCCCTTTACAATAACCACTACTGATGTCTGAACGATCGGACGGCCTGACAGATTGGACGAAAAAAAGTGGGCCATTCATTTTGACTTGCTTTATATCCTTAACACTGATAGAGCACACTGCAATCAAAGACTGCATGACATAAAATGCTTGTAGAGAGGCTACAAATAATTGTACTGTTGATACACCACTCCTCTGCTTCAGCCAAGGAGCAAATTGTTACAAGAAAGTAATAATGCTAAACTTCTTAGCACTTGGCCTACCTGGATTTCAGCTGATCGTCTGAGCAATGAGTGCTCTTGGATTTGTAATGGTCTTCTTTCAATGCTCAACACTTTGTATCACAGAATACAGTTATCTTGACAAGGTCCACAACCATTTCATTCACCTCAATCCTTTTCTTTCCAATTCTTCCCAATAAAAGCAAAGATGATATAAAATGGAGGGCTTTGTTACAGTACCGATCATGGCATTAAAATGTTTGAGAGTTAGTGTATTATTCTCCATTAACTTCTGTACAAATGTCTTTCCATTGTTCACTCAGAATAAATGGGAAGATGCAGCCTCATTAACATGACAGATATTCTCTAAGCGGCTCCGAAACACCATGTCGGAGTTCAGATCAGATCAGATCTCTTTTGTGCAAATCCAGTTTAGAGAATGGACCGAAGACAGACTTCATTCTCAGGACTTAAGCAAGCTCTAAAATCATGCAGCTCACCACAAACAATCTTTGTCTATAGAAAGTCACAAATTACAAATTTCTAATCCCATTACCGAGATGTTTACAAGTGATCTCAGTTCACAGCTTTAATTACTAACATGCTGGGGAGAAGAGGTGCAGTTATGGAGTTGGCGCTGTTCAAAAAGAAATCAAGAAGAAAATCTTCCCAACATTTATCACCTTAATAGTCACCAACAGCCAAACAAATGCCCTACATCACAACTACACACTCACTGGAGCTAGACCTGATGTGTTAGAAAACAGAAAAATACTGGCTCAAAAACTGACAGGTGAGGAGCAGAAACTCAGAATAATACTTGGCCGGAGTGGACAATCTAATAGTGCATGACAAGGAGAGATACATATGGAGACATGTCAACTTTAAGCAGCATCATACATCAAATGCCACATTCGGACCGAAGAGAGGACTACACGGGTGCCCCCTCCCACAGCAGGCATCCTACAAGCCCTACCCACTTTACACCCACCTGCATGGACAAAACAAAAAATAACAGTGCTTCTGTATTTTGTAACTCGATTTAGAGAATGAAAGTGTAACCAAGGCCAGCTGAAAGTCCAGCTGAGTCCAGTGAGTCAGTTCTGTTACTGGTGCCGTGCGGCACCACCTCCCTCCCAGCGGCTCAGGGTCTCTGTGTCCCGACGGAGCTCAACCTGGAATCTCTGACGTCCTTTTGTACCGCACTAGGGAAACACACACTCGCTCTGGGAGGTGAAAAGCACCATGTGGCTGGCAAAGGCACAGACTCCAAACACACACACAGGCACACACAGGCACACACCGGCACACACAGGCACACACCGGCACACAGCGGCACACACCGGCACACACCGGCACACACCGGCACACACAGGCACACACCGGCACACACAGGCACACACAGGCACACACACAGCCACAGGAGCAGAGCTCAAAAGCTTCTAAGGAGGGAGGACATCCAAGAATGCAGAGTAGCATCCCTTCTACAGCAGAGAGAAACTGTACATGCACCGGCAGAGACCAGCGGAGCCTGAGAAGACGGCCAGATGGTCCTGCTTGTGCTCCTCAGAGCCGTAGGGCTTCACTGCAAGGTCCAGGTGAGGCTGCTGCCAGGTCAGTCAGAGCCGTAGGGCTTCACTGCGAGGTCCAGGTGAGGCTGCTGCCAGGTCAGTCAGAGCTAGGAACTCCAGGTCACAGGACTCTGGTTTCTGAAAATGCTTGGAACACTGTGACAGAGGTTTTGGGTTCTGTCAGAGGATGGTTGGTTGGTTTTGTAAGACGGGGTGAAGTCAGAGGTAGCAAGGGGCTGGCATCAGAAATGGATGGATTCAACCTTCTCAGTCTAAACAGATGGCAGTGAATGTATTACACAGGTACAACCAGTTGCTGTTGGGATCACTTAATTACGTCTGAAGAGTGCGTATTAATAAAACTGGGGTTTTCCTTGGGTATTCAGGGATAAGGAGAGGTGATTCTGGAAGATTAACACCAACTCCTGCCAGCCAGGTGTGTTGGGGATGCAGGAAGCTGGGGAGAAGATGGAATCTTTGAAGGTTTCAAGAGAGCTGGTTATCTTCCTTGGCTTGACTGACTGCTGACCTGGCAGCAGGCACTGGGAGGCTGGTTTGGAGAGGCACTGTGGTGTGTGTGTGTGTGTGTGTGTGTGTGTGTGTGTGAGAGAGTATGTGTATGTGTCTATGTATGAGATTGAGTGTCTGTGTGGACGGAAGTCCCTAAACTGCAGTTTGGTTCTGAGGGTATAAGAGAAAGAGTGGTGTGATGAAGACATGGACAGTATGATAAAGGAATCACCGGAAGAACGGGTTTACTGTGCTGAAGGAAGCTGCGTGGTGATCGCCAGGAGTAAGGCTGGGAATTCTGTCCATCTTATGTGCGGTGCAGGCACTTGGGTAAGTGAACTGGGCATGAGACAATAGTGCTTTTTCAATTCCGTGTACTGTCAAAGGGGAATCAAAATAACCTACACTGGATCTGTTGGTGTGTTTTTCTACCTTCCATACCAACGCTACTCACGACTCAACAACAAGAAGTCCATAGTGTGCTTCCATGTGGCAGCGGTGATAATCTCTGATAATCACTGGAACTGTTGATGCAAACAAAAACATTGTGCAGGTCCTCTTCACCCCTCTCCTCTCCTCTCCTCTCCTCTCGACCAGTTTTCCTGGCCCACCCGAGCACTCACCCCTTCTGGCAGGCCTTAGTCTGTGTGGTTGTTCATGTAGTTCTGCTTGCTTCCATCCCCATTGCTGGCCTTGGCCCTGGCCTTGCGCGCGTTGATGATCACACGGTAGCATCCACGGGCGATCTTGTACATCCAGATGATGTTGAGCACGTCCAGGCAGATGCAGGACACGATCCAGGCCACCTGAGCTGCCAGGCCCAGCCGCTCGAAGGCTGGCGTGCCAAACGTGGCAAACACGCTCTGCCAGTATGTCGGCATCACGGCAATGCGCACCAGGAAGAACACCACCGTCATGGCGACTCCGTTGGCCACCACTAGCCGGTCAGAGCGTGGGTGCTGGAGGATCTCGTAGAACCACCTGCATGAAGCACACACACACACACACACACACACACACACACACACACACACACACACACACACACACACACACACACACACACACACACACACACACACACACACACACACACACACACACACACACAATGTTGGATGTTAAGATGAAATATGTCTTAACAGAACATAAAAGTATAAAACAAATGAATGTGTAAAAATTATTCGTATGGAATAGTTTTAGTGTAATGCAATCGTCAGTGAAAAGGCAGTTGCTCAGGCAACCCAAACATCAGCTTTAACGGGAGTAATGCACACCTCTGATTGACAAATGGGGTGGACAGCTCGGAAATGAGACGGAAATTGGCAAAATATGGCAGCACCCCACGACTCTGAGGAAGAAATGTTGGTGAACGAGATAAAGAATGAATACAGGAACAAAACAAACAAACAAACAAACAAACAAACAAACAAATCACATCCTTTTACATGTAGAGTTGGCCTTAGAACTACATGTTTTACTAATGGGTTAACAGTCAAAATTAAATATTAATCTATTTTAAAAGTCATTAAATCCATGAAAACTGAAATCCATTATTAAATCATTTACAAGAAAATGGATTTCCAGTCTCCTCCACTAGAAATGTGTTTACTCCAAATGAAAGGACCATCAACAATACTACAGTATTCTGTAATGAGAAGACCAACCAGGACGTAGCCATATGCATAGAGCGCCGCCAAGTGGTGACAGACAAAAAAGCTGTCTCCCATAGCCCTCCAGTTAGAGGCCAGCAGCACAAGGTCTGGAGGAGGAGGAAAAGAAGGAGGATTTCAAACATCGTTACCGTGCCTTAAACATTTGACCAAGATGAATTAGGGACATAGAGATGGTTTAGGACTCACCATAAAGTAGGTAGCCACATGTTATGGCCACATTAAGTTTGACCAGATTGGGGTCTCCCCTACAAGGTGATGAAAACAAACAAACCAACATCGCTCATTACATTCATGTAATAACATTTGGGACACTAAATGGCTATGTGGGAGCATAACCCCATGAAGATAATAGCCTGTTTTGTACTTAGACAACGCCCTATAGGCAAGGTATTGGCTCAGCAGGGATGCCACTCAGACACTCTTCATACCATACCAACCAGATTTTGGTTGCCCCAAATTCATTACACTAGCCCAAATAAAAAAATAAATTAAAATTTGAAATGTAAAAATGATAGATACATTTGAAAAAGCAATAAAAAAAAAAACAAAAAAAAAAAACATATATTTCATCAAGGACAGACTACAACAATCATAAATATCATCACGCAAAAAATCAACACATTTTACATAGTTATTTTCTGTAAATATATAATTCACAAAACTTTATTTTTATTGTTTTGTAAAAGTGTGCATATTGCACATCAACTTGATTTTCACACACACGTCAGTGATTTCCCAGACTTTCCAGATAGGTAAAGGCGGGATTCAAATCCAATCATATTGTGGTGTAAATGCTAGTGTAGGAGATATACACATTTGTTCCATTACGTGTGCAAACCGCCATTGATCTCAGCTTTTTTGATAACCCTTCGAACAGGGTGTTGTTACATTTTGGTAGTCCGACGGAAAAACCTGATTGTCCGGGGATGTCGGGCTAGCTATTTAGCGAGCCCTGTATGACCTGTTCAGACATTGTTTGAAATAATCCATTGACAAGGCCTTTGTGGGTGAGTAGAGTGTGTCTGTTGGTTTAAGGGTGTTGTTTACTTATACTAGCAAGGTGGCCGTCCCTTGTTAGCCACCTGGTTCTGTGTCCAGGCTGCAGCTGCCACCAATCCTTTTGCTTAACATCAGAAGGGAGAGGCTGGAGACTGACTAATGAACTACACCATTTTGAATGGTTGAAATGGGAATTCTTTATACTATTTTTTTTTTTTTAAACACACAAAAAAAAAACCTGTCCCCATAGAAACCAAGTAAAGCACATGTGATATGCTAGTCTAACAGACCATGATAAAGAGAACATCAGGAGCTGATGCAGGAGGGATGCTGCTGTATGGAGCTGTGTGCTGCAGATGGAGGAGAGGAGAGATGCTGCTGTATGGAGCTGTGTGCTGCAGATGGAGGAGAGGAGAGATGCTGCTGTATGGAGCTGTGTGCTGTAGATGGAGGAGGGATGCTGCTGTATGGAGCTGTGTGCTGCAGATGCAGGAGGGATGCTGCTGTATGGAGCTGTGTGCTGCAGATGGAGGAGAGGAGGGATGCTGCTGTATGGAGCTGTGTGCTGCAGATGCAGGAGAGGAGAGATGCTGCTGTATGGAGCTGTGTGCTGTAGATGGAGGAGAGATGCTGCTGTATGGAGCTGTGTGCTGCAGATGCAGGAGGGATGCTGCTGTATGGAGCTGTGTGCTGCAGATGCAGGAGGGATGCTGCTGTATGGAGCTGTGTGCTGCAGATGGAGGAGAGGAGAGATGCTGCTGTATGGAGCTGTGTGCTGCAGATGGAGGAGAGATGCTGCTGTATGGAGCTGTGTGCTGCAGATGGAGGAGAGGAGAGGAGAGATGCTACTGTATGGAGCTGTGTGCTGCAGATGGAGGAGAGGAGAGGAGAGATGCTGCTGTATGGAGCTGTGTGCTGCAGATGGAGGAGAGGAGAGGAGAGATGCTGCTGTATGGAGCTGTGTGCTGCAGATGGAGGAGAGGAGAGGAGAGATGCTGCTGTATGGAGCTGTGTGCTGCAGATGGAGGAGAGGAGAGGAGGGATGCTGCTGTATGGAGCTGTGTGCTGCAGATGGAGGAGAGGAGAGGAGAGATGCTGCTGTATGGAGCTGTGTGCTGCAGATGGAGGAGAGGAGAGGAGAGATGCTGCTGTATGGAGCTGTGTGCTGCAGATGGAGGAGAGGAGAGGAGAGATGCTGCTGTATGGAGCTGTGTGCTGCAGATGGAGGAGAGGAGAGGAGAGATGCTGCTGTATGGAGCTGTGTGCTGCAGATGGAGGAGAGGAGAGGAGAGATGCTGCTGTATGGAGCTGTGTGCTGCAGATGGAGGAGAGGAGAGATGATGCTGTATGGAGCTGTGTGCTGCAGATGGAGGAGAGGAGAGGAGAGATGCTGCTGTATGGAGCTGTGTACTGCAGATGGAGGAGAGGAGAGATGATGCTGTATGGAGCTGTGTGCTGCAGATGGAGGGAACTGATCATCAAAGCCAACTGTTCTCCTATAGCAGGGGTCGGCAAGTAACTTGGGCCGCGGGCCAGTATTTTTCCTCGGCACTAGGTGGCGGGCCAGAGTCTGGGTTACTGCCTATTTAGACACTGCGATAGATGCCCCTTACGTGACCTCGCAACAACTAGGCCTACATGGAGAATGGATAGATCTACTAAAAATTACTAATGATAATAAACCATGTGAATGAGCCCATTGGTGGTCTGTTTGAATAATTTCATTATTTGAATGAACTCCATCTTAGCCCCCTCTGTCAATATAGCCTCGCCTATTGTGAATAATAGCAATGATGGACTTCTTTCAACATTGAGCCTCCTAAATAGACCTAGGCGACTACTTGGAATCTATCTTAGGCTACTTTTATTTCTAAATAGTTGGTTGACGACCTCCTTACAATGTAACAATGTTTATTGTTTGGAGAAAATAGCGTGCAGAGAGAAGTTAGCAAGGAATTAGCTGGGAACGATGTCTTTGTCAAAAAGTCTGAAGAGGAAAGTTGACAACCAAAACAGAGCCTATAAAGGGGAATGGAAAGACAATTTTATGTTCATCTTACCCGGTTTCACTAATGGAAAGCCCATGTGTCTCATATGCAACGAAGTTGTTGCGGTTTGCAAAACATAAACCTATTTATTTCGTTATTTTATGTTTTTTTATTTCGCTCTGACGTAATAATCTTGTTGCAACACTTCTGTCGGGCTGAAGTTCAGTTAAAGACGAGTGATGAAATTAAGAATGCAAATCCTGGTGCCCTGGTGTTCTCTCTCATTTCTGCTTAGCATCAGCTTGCCTAATTCGTGAGCCTGTCGACCGGGAAAAAAAAAGATTAAAAGAAAAAAACTCTGCTACAATCAGAATAATCTGACAGGCCAAAAAATAAATAAATAATAATAATAATAATAATTTTTTAAAAAATGATCGCTGCCAGGCCAGAATTGGCCCGGGGGCCGCCTGTTGCAGAGCCGTGTCCTATAGACTGCATGGTGCACTGGATCAACTTCAAACCAACTGGACCAACTGTGCAGTATGGGCTGATGTGTGTGTAGCATATTTTGTGTCTGTGTGTAAGCACATGTGTGTCCTTGTGCACGTGTGACCCTTCTGAATGTGGTAAAGTGATCCTGTAACGGATAGCAAACCGGTCGCAGGTGTCCAGTGGCCTTGCATTGGGGAGTGGGGCTGAGGCAAGCCTGAGTGAAACAATACACCTTAGTTGACTCAGCATCCCTCCTATGTACACACCTTCAAACAAAAACACAAGCTTGCCAGTAGTGGCTTCATTGTAAAACACAACTGTGACACACGCCCAAATGCATTTGCATGCAACTAAATGCATGTACGTTCCTCACAACACAGTGTTGGCTTTTCCTGACTTCTCATGCATGTACTCTAAACACTGAGAAACTCAGCGGACCTAACGTACCTAACAACAATCCCCTAACGTACCTACCAACAATCCCCTACCTGCCTACCAGCCAACCTACACTGCATGTTCCCTAGTGAGACTAGTCCAGTCAGGGGAACTCTTGCCTGTGTCTGCTAGCGCTGAAACTCAAAGCCCTGTGAAGGCAAGAGCTGCATCAAGTGAACCCCCATGCAGATCATGTTATTAGCACTGCAGACATGGCGCTCATTCAGGCCTTAAACACAGACTGGGAAATGGAATCTGCATATCCTGAGATGACAGAGTGGCTCATGTAAGAAATAAATCTGTTTCACATGAGCTGTAGGTCCAAAGGTCACTGTTAATAGCAAATATATGCTCACTGCAGTTTGACGCACGTGCACACACACTTTGACATACCCAACTGAGATAATTCCATCAGACCTTTACATATCTCAGGTTTTAAACCAGAGTGAAACACACCTAGGCATCCATCTCACATGGCCTGCTCAAGATAAACCTAGGCACCTTACATCAGACTGCGGTTGGCCAATCAACATGTGAGATTACAGGAGGGCAAAGGACCACTGAAAAAAGCCTAGCATGCATTAATATGTGGTCAGCTGATTATGGTATCAATGGCTTTACGGCATTACGATGACATTGCTTTCAGATTCTGAAAACGGATTCGAGTTTCAATATGTTTCAACATCAGGAAAACTATAAGCCAGCTGCTGGTATATAAGGGGGAGGGACAGGACTAATAATAATAATAATAATAATAAATACACAAATGAAAAAAAAAGAGATAAAAAATGGAAGAGAATAGGTGGGACAAACAAAGAGATGGCACAAAGAGTGTGTAAAGGCCCCAAGTGTGTCTGTCAGGCTGCATGAGAATGAAATCCATGTATGGCAATGAGAGAGTAAGAGACCTACAGACAGACCGACAGACACAGACAATACAACAGACACAGAGTGAAAACAGCATGTGAGGAGAGAAAGAGAGGGGGGAGAGAGACTCAAGAGACAGAAAAGAGAAATAGCAAGTGAGAGCAGACAAAGGCTGCTGCTAGACAAGCCTGTTGGACATGGAGGAGGAGGAGGAGGAGGAGGGGGGGGGTGAATTTAAAAGAGAAAGGGAGCAGATCAACCCCTCCCCCCACCCCTTGACGCTGCCTCCATCTCTTCTTCTTTCACTCCCTTTCTCGCTTCATCAGCAACAGTGGAACAGGGAGACAGAGGGACAATGGCACTGAGGAATTGATCAGATGTGGGGAGCTGGGAGTGTGAGTGTGCAAGTGAGAATGTGTCTGTGTGTGTGTGTGTGTGTGTGTGTGTGTGTGTGTGTGTGTGTCCCTAGTGAGACTGGGTGACTGTTGTTTCCTATGAAAAGCAGCCTTGTTGGCAGGACCAAGCCCTGTCTGATCAGAGGGCGAGAGAGGAAGAGACATAGGGAGAGAGAGGGAGTCTGATAGACTGAGAGAGAGAAAGAGAAAGAGACAGAGAGACAGAGAGAGAGAGACAGAGAGAGAGAGAGAGAGAGAAGGGTAGAGACCCATACAGAGACAGACAGACAGACAGAGAAAGTGAGAGAAAGACAGAGAAGCCTTGAACCACTAAAGCAGGCCGATCAGACTGAGTGGGGATAAAAAAAGATACAATGACTGGCTTCTCACTAAGCACATGCTAGTCAAGAGCTGGATGAACGAGAGGATAAGGAGAGTGGGGAGAAAAAGAGAGGGAGAACAGAAACAGGAAGAAGAGAGAAGGGAGGGGGTGAGTTACCAGTCTTTTTGTGCAGTAATCAGAGATGTAGATCGGAAAGGCAGCAGTCAAAAGAAAAGAGAGAGAGAGAGAGAGAGAGAGAGAGAGAATGAAAAAAAAGACAAACAAGAAACATTGAAAAGGGAAATCCTTAAAATGTCCCCACCCAAATTCCCCCCAAAGGATGTGTAGATTTCAGGGTGCTTTGCACAAAAAGGACTTCTCTTGGAAAGAGGGATTTGAGATGTAGGGTGTAGGGTTCTTACCAAACAGGGTCTGCGTTAACAGCGTCATCATAGCGCAGGATATATAGGCAGAACAGACCCACAATTAGGGCATGGACAGTGGATACCGTCCTGAGGACAAAGAGAGAAAGAGGCCTATCAATTCTTGTGTCTGTGTGAATGTGAGAAAGAGATAGAGAGAGAGTGTGTGTGTGTGTGTGAGAGAGATAGGGAGAGAGAGTGAATCATGCAACAATATCAAAAATACAAGTAGGCAACTTGGTGTTGTTTCTTGCTGTAAAATCACAGTATTTCACATTGCTACATGCAAAGGATGAACTGGGGACAATCTTGTTACATACCAATTTGAATTATGTCAGTGATTATTTGTGTGTGTGTGTGTGTGTGTGTGTGTGTGTGTGTGTGTGTGTGTGTGTGTGTGTGTGTGTGTGTGTGTGTGTGTGACCATCAAGACTGGCTGAGGAAGTTGAACCTTTGAAACACTTTATCTTCAGAGGTGGAAAATGGCATCCAATTCTCTCTCTCTCTCTCTCTCTCTCTCTCTCTCTCTCTCTCTCTCTCTCTCTCTCTCTCTCTCTCTCTCTCTCTCTCTCTCTCTCTCTCTCTCTCTCTCTCTCTCTCTCTCTCTCTCTCTCTCTCTCTCTCTCTCTCTCTCTCTCTCTCTCTCTCTCTCTCTCTCTCTCCCTCCCTCTCTCTCTCCCTCCCCCTCCCTCTCCCTCTCCCTCTCTCTCTCCCTCCCTCCCTCCCTCTCCCCTCTCCCTCCTCCCTCTCCCTCTCCCTCCTCCCTCTCCCTCTCCCTCCTCCCTCTCCCCTCTCCCCTCTCCCCTCTCCCCTCTCCCTCTCCCCCCCCTCTCCTCTCCCCCCCCTCTCCTCTCCTCCCTCCTCTCCTCCCCCCCTCCTCCCTCACATCTGTGGAAGCCATTTACAACTTAGCAGTAGAGGTTTACGTAACCGTTACATAACAGGTGCACTGCTGGTTTGCACACAGACTTCAGTCACAGTCCATCACTCATGAACAGAGGCCACTTTCACCCACTTTGAAGATATACTCCGATTATCTGTGCAAATAGCTTAGCGGGGGGGGGGGGTGGTGGTTTACCACAGGTCAAGAGCACCGCTGTCGCCGGGGATAAACGGGTGAACTACGCTACTGGGGATAATTTCACCACATCAGAGCAATGACCCTTAAGCCAAGGCCCACTCAAATTATTCTAGAACTCCATCTCAGAAGGCCCTACAGAGTATGCAATGCAAGACCCAAAATAGTAATGGAAACTGGGTTACTGGAGTTAAAATGGGATTGGATGGATCGCATACCCAGTATGGGTTGGTATGTGTGTGTGTGTGTGTGTGTGTGTGTGTGTGTGTGAGAATAAACTGGATTCTGTTGGGAGCAGATTCAGTGTACTTCATGTTGCTGCCTTTGTGAATGTGTTTTAAGACTCTACCTGGAGTTCCACTCGTTGAGTCTGGCGGGTGGGAGTCGGCCATAGCCCTCGGTGAGCGCCGATGAGAGGACAGGACTCACCCCGGCTTGAAGCAGCTTGAAGCCCACGAAGCTCCCAGCCACCACCGTTAACTCTCTCATCTCCATCTCTCACCTGACACAAGGAGACAAAGTGGGAGACAAAGAGAGAAAGTGGGTCATCGTTGTAGTGGTGGCACAACACAAACACAGTGGATGGTCAATATCTCTCCCACTCTCCTTTTAGATCACATTGCTAATGCCTATATTAATACTGATAAAATGGCCATATTGCCTACTGTTAATTGACTACCTAAAAGTGTCTCCTTATCTGTTTCCCAAATAGATGTCTACTAACATAAATGTTCTCTCTCCCTTATAGCATGTTCCAAATGCTGATGGAAGTGGAAACATTGCTCCTCACCATCACTGCTCCTCATCTACACATATGGACAGCCAAACTCTACCCACTCACTCTGTCTCTTTCTTTCTCTCCTAGTCTAGACTATCTTCGCTATGGGACGCTGCTGTAGTCTCTCCACCCGATCTACCTGTAGAAACCCTCGGCCCACTGCACCCATCACCACCATACTGCTGTACACTTACAATACTTTACCCCATGTTAGCATTTATATGCAATATATATATATATATATTATTGCCACCACCGGCATGTTTTTCTGTTCCTACTCTCCTTACCCCTGTAACAGTAACCCTATGAGCACAGTGTATACCCACTAAGCTGTTTTTGTATGAATCATGTATACCACCTGATATATATATTATGTACATCTACCAAATGCATGCTGTGTACAACACTTGTTGTTTCCCTTCCCCTTCTGCCACACAACCCTCCCCCATCCCCCCCTTCCTATCTCCACCCGGCCGACCTCAAGCAGATGGGTCCCCCTTATGTGCCGTGGTTCTGCTTAAGGTTCCCTCCTGACTAACCGGGAGTTTTTCCTTGCTCCTGTTGCCATTGTGCTTGCACTAAGGGGGTCCAGGCTCTGGGCTCGGCAAAGTGCCTTGAGACAATAGTATTGTTATGGCGCTATATAAAAAAATGGAATCACAGTGCAATATTCAGTGGACATGCAGATTAGCACTACCAGAAACACTAAATCTGCCAGCAGAGGCACCACATCTTCACTGTTCCACTGTGGTAGGGCCTGGATATGTCACCTTGACAGTGCTTCTCCAACACCACCCAAATCTAAACTACTGTACAACCCCTCAAAATATGTGTGGTTCCTCACCTCAGGGAAATTAATATTCCATATGACACAGCAGAAATGAGTCACAGACAGCATTACACTGAGAGCACAGAAGAAAAAGCCAGTATTGTTTGTCTGGGGTTGGGACTTGAGAATAGAATAGCCATGGCCAAAGGAAAAGACAAGCATTTACAGAAAATATTTGGAAAGAGGATTAGGCTAACGTGGTGTTTAGTGCCAACAACAAGAATAACTTAAAAAGAAAAAAAAAACAATGGCTCTGCAATTATAGGACATAATCGGATTGTTTAGATGAAGCAAGAGGTTTGTTGAATGAGTAAAAGTCTGTGTAATACAGCAGCACTAGGAAGAAAGATGGGGAAAAAGGAGAGGAATTGTGAAGCCAACAGTTTGTGTGTGGGTGTGAGAGAGAGAGAGAGAGAGAGAGAGAGAGAGAGAGAGAGAGAGAGAGAGAGAGAAAATATGGGATGTTGGTTTGGGATGTTGTTGTTTGGGATGTTGTTCATGTAGAGAGGAAGGGTGTGAGTGCAGTCTAGTGTGTCCAATACCCTTTAATACTTTACCACATGCTGCCTCTCAGTGACAATGACACACAGGCCTGGGTTGCGCTATACCTTTACAATAACAACAACAACAACAACAACAACATTCCTCTGGGCAGAGTGCAAATAACTTCCCTGTCTACAGAGAAGGGGAACTTGCCACCTCCAAAATGAACAGGGCTAGGCTTCTGTCATGTCAGCGAAACCAGCTTCCGTCAGTCACTGTTTCCAAGAAGGGGAGGGGTGGCAATTTCTTATTTTAATTTTTCATCCATGTCGCTGCCCATGACTCAGGTACAGGAGGCGCTCCCGGGTCCCCCTCCCCTGATACTGCTCTCTGGCCACGGAGACTTGTGTCCACTCTCAGGCTTGTGTTAGGGGTCTGCGAGTCAGGCAGTGCCATATTGGCTTAACATACCTATGGAGCAACACTCAGTTCTCCTCATGCTGGATTTCAAAATCTTTGTTTAGCTAAGGGCTAACTGTGGAAAACAATGGCACAATTGATTAAGGCAGGGATCGCTGATTAGATGACCGGCAGTTGGAGACAAAGCAATGTTATTCTTCCGCTAATCGTTTCAGTGTAACCTTTGTCCCAGAGTCACAGACTATACAGTACAGTGAAATCTATTTATACTGCTAAAACACCTCTGTCATGACTGCATACTGCTTCCAAACCAGCAACAGAAAACCATATCCACAAACATATCATACCACAGCAGCCTCTTCCTGATTTTGGTGGAGTGTTCTTTGGGCTAAAGGACTTGCCCCCTTAACCAGATGATATGGTAATGTTAGTGTGCTGCATTACACCATAAACAGATAATCAAAGTCATCTTTGTAGCCTATGTGTTACCTCCAGAATGAACGCCTGCATTCTGACACTATCCATTTTCAATCCCCCAAATTGAGACAGGCTGTTCCACACTGGAGGAATTCCAGGAATTGGAGGCATCTTTGACAGTTCGATTGACCTACCTGTAGAAAGGCTGTGTATTCTTACACCCACATATAATTTCACTTCACTGACATAATCACTGTAAACGTCATTATAGGCATAGACAATGAGAACAACTTAACGCATGACGGTCATTATTTGCGTAACGATTTCCTCAAGACGGATTCGGACTGTTCTTGTTGTCAGCAAGCTATGACCTAGCATGCGTGGCATGTCATAAGTCAGACCCCTTTAACAAAATGTTCTGTTGAAGGTTAACTGTTACTCTAATTTTAAGTGCTCATGCCCATGCATGAAAAGCGTCTTGGGTATTATAAATATCCATCTGCTTTCCTAAACATAGACCCTTATATTTTGACTTGAGACTTCTACATCATAGCATAATACAACAGCTTCTCGCCAGTTGTATTCCGATAGGTCAAAAGCAACCGAGATAAGCGGTTATGAGAGGACATAGGGCAACACCATTATATAATTACAGTAAATGTTAAAAACGAACTTACAATAAGGAGGTCGGGATTCAAGTCTTAAAACAATAACGAGGCGGGGAGACCAGACCAACGGCAACGTAATACTGCACGGCTCGGTTGGCCTCCCTTGTTTTCAGAGGCGCGTGATACTGCAGACGGTATTCAATTCGACAGTCAATTTGATGAAATCCCTTTAAAACGTCTCTTTGCACCAAGGTTCAATGCTATAGTAGTGAAACGTTATGTTTAGTTCACGAATTGCTGAAGAGTGTGTAAAATATAGGTTTCCATGGCTATTGTGAGGACGTAAGCTAGCGAACTAACCTCACTTTGCTGCTACCAAAGTGCCGACGTTGCTTCTCAATGTATAACACACGGGTCGTATTGCGGTCACAAGATTTATAACACTGATTATTCTGCTATCATGTCAAGGGCTCTTTGCTTTCATTCGAATTACTCTATACATCGTACTGGAAAAGCAGGAGAGGTTCTTACTTACCTAATATCAGTCGCATAAGTCACTGTGAGCGTCTCTTGCCTCTGTTTTGCTGCCGTCTTCTTCTTCAGTTACTTTATGAACTTCGCTACGCTAGCAAGTATGCTAACCAGCGTCAGCTCACTAGCAGACTTTGCGGGGACTGCACTGGGTTTAGTTCTGTTACATTGAAATAATCATAAGGCTGTAGTTGGTTGAACTCCAGTAAAACGATCTACTCCGAGTTACTTGGTTTAAACCAGTTCGAAATCCATGTTGCATGAGATTTCTAGCCCGTTTTATTTGGGTATTGACAGCTTCCACTAACCAGTGACGCTAACATACAAGCTAATCGCCACGCCTCAGACGCACACGCCTCCTTTAAGCCACACCTTCTTTCAACATAAAGGCCAAAGTGTGAAGTGGAACAGTCCGTCATGCATGGTCAAGCAAGAGTGGGGATGGGAACAGAGACAAGGCCCACAATCAGCAATCTTCAATTGACCATTTTGTTCAAAATCCTGACAACCATATATCTATTATAAATAATAAATAGATATAATGGTGCCACTCTCTTCAACAAGCGGTCCGTGGAGTTTCTTTCAAATGATGTGGTTATCCAGGCTCATCAACATTCCATATTCAGAGCAACTTGTCAGACCTGAAATCAATTCAGTCTGTAGGCTGCCACGTGGAAGTTTCTGTAGCTGAATGAAGTGTAGCTAAAGTGTAACTATTGGCAATCAGGCAGAGCTGTTACTCAGAGAAAATGGTGTTTAGACCCAAAATGCCACCATCCAAACAGCAGTTGCCTATGGGTTCTATGTGAAGTTATGGCCTAAAGCCAGTGTGGCAGCAACATTTGGGAAAGACATGGCAGAGAACAATGCTGTGCTTTCTCAAAAGCCAAATTTCATTCTATAAAAAGAGTAAATTACAGTTTTTTTCCAATCATTTTCACACTTTTTCAACACCATTTACACTTTTTCAAAACAATTAACACAGTCCGCATTTCAGTAGACTATGTGAACTAAAGTGTGGATACTTTTACATTGCTTGGATACAAATGAATTCAATGACCTCTTCTTCCAAAATTCACGGGTACCTGTCTCAGTCAGTGTTCACCACCAGCAAAACTACAGCAATTGCAGACATTTAGACATTTAAACTTTCAGTTCAAAACCGGACAAAATTTAGATAATTGTAGATGGAAAGATGCTGTATTTTGACAGACAAATGAAATTAGATAGATAGATAGATGGATACTTTATTAATCCTGAGGGAAATGTAAGTCATCTAGTAGCTTATACACTTATACACTAATACACCTCACCGACAAACATACATAAATCACATATACATAGGGAGAACATATTCACACGGAGTGGGGGTGTTTACAGATACAAGAATGGGTCTGACCCTATGGTACAGAATGCAATGATTGTGACAGTGTCGATGTCCAAGAGGAAAGTGTTCTTGTGCTGCTGGTGTGGATAGTGCAAAAAATATAGTGTTTTTGTGCTTGTGTGGATAGTGCAAAGATAGTGTTCTTGCGCTTGTGTGTGAGTGGATAGTGCAAAGAGCAAAGTGCAGAATATAGAAGTGGTTAAGTCTGTGCATGGGGCTAGTATAGCCAGTAAAGGGATGGACAGTGGGTTGGTATATAATGAGATGAGATGAGATGAGAAGGGGAGGGCAGACTGAGGTAGACTCATGCAGGGAAGACCACCCCCCCCCCTCCCCTCCCCACTTGAAATAAGGCAGATTATTCTATAATTTTTCCTGAAAATGTATTCAGTTTTCTGCTTTGTTTTGTTTGTTTGCAGCCCTGTTACCAACTATACTATACAATTATACAAAAGTGGTGAAGTACAGCATTTCCATTGAAATGTGCACGTATAAAGGAAAAATAAAGATGAAGACATTTCCCCACTATTACTGCTGTATATGTAAGTCATGGGCTATCAATAAGACAAAGTGACCCAAAAATGGAACTCTAGCAAACACTTTTATCCAAATTGACTTACAATAGCATCTTGCATTGCCAAGGAATTGAACCCAGGTCAGCCACTTGTTATTCACTAACCACTTTACCACTGATGACATACTGAGAACAACAGATGAAGTTCCAATTTCCTAATATTGCTCTGGTGGGGTGGAGGGGACCTAAACTAACTTGTAATGTATTAGCCTAATGCATACTTTGAATGTTAATCACTGGTGTAAACATTGCCAACTCACATGTTTCACCTATGCCTTCATGATGAGGAACTGAGTATATTCCATCCACAGCCTAACAAATAGAGATGTAAATCAATTCGTTTACCAGGACATCACTGCGAATTATACAATTTCTCTTTTACATATGCAGTGTAATATTTTTTTACATTTCTAAACCAAAAGAATTTCCGATTGACTATAGGGATTAACAGTGAGTAGGCCTCAAAAACAAGCACATTTGAAAATACCCTGAATTATGTAATAGTCCAACAGGTCATCATAATTGCTTGCAGAAAGCCTGCTGAGGCACTCCACGTAGGTCAAAGTACTTAAATATCAATGTTTTATTCACATTTAAGCCATGAACGAGTTGATTACAATCAGCGATTGGGACAGGATCTTGGTGATGGGGAGGGAAGAAAAAGATGAAAAATGGCACACGATTCTATTCTCATCATAAATCTTGTAATTTCCCTATGAAATGCATTTCAGATTATTATTTAAATCACCACACTTATTATATGAGTAAATATACTGTAGGAAGACGGCAACTTCACAATTTATTGATTTACTGAATACAGTCCAGCTTTCAGGTTCAAAAACAACTCATCCCAGAGACACTTCCTTCCCATCATATATCCAGTCAGGTAACACTGATATGTGTAATTTTTAGGAGGCGTGAGAGTGTAATCCTGAGGGGCTTAGGCACAGGCAGGAGAGTGCTCTGACGGCAGCTTTAGCTCAGCGACCCAGCAGCCGGAAGATGTTGCTGAGTCGGCAAAGCTCGTCATGAGAAATCTCATCTGTAAACTGTGCTGCGTCTCAACAGATTTTTTTATTGCATCCATTTTTATACAGTTTTTACCCTTTGGATTCTGCTCTACGGTCTCGTACTTTTGATGGAAATCTGCGATCCAAAGGCCGGAAAGACTGGCCCTCTGGGGATGTTATTGTGAAAGGAACAGTTTCTTGTGCAGCAGAATACTTCAGGCCCAACATGCAGGTTACAGTCCATCTCTGTGCTCTTGTATTCTTTTAGAATTGTTTCATTATGATGTATTGTTTTAGAATTGTTTCATTATGATGTATTGTTTTAGAATTGTTTCATTATGATGTATTGTTATAATATAAATGATGACCCATCAAGTTCAGTTATTTACATTTAGATGCTGCAAGGATGTGCTCAAGCCATTTTCATTATTGAAGATCATTGTCGACTGATCAACTTGTCAAACACATGACTTTAAGGAGGGAGATTATTACACATTTTTGTTGCTCAGTTTAATGAAAGCCCTGTATAATTTGCAAATAGATTATGTAAATAGTGATATTCAATGCTATGCAGATATTTATCCTGACATTTTTCATCTAAATGAAAACATGAACCAATGCTGTGTGTGTGCCTGTTTCAGTAAGCTTCTTCTCTCTGCAGTCATGTGAGGCTGCAGGAAGGATAATTTAAAAAGGTGTGAAAGGCTGAAGAGGAAGAGAAACACAGAAGAGAAAAAAGGCTCCTCAGCAATCTTACATGTTACAATGGGGTGCCTCAACCCTACATTAGGTCATTTCATATTGAGGCATGTGACATCCAAATAGCATATATAGTAACTACTCTCTCTCTCTCGCTCTCTCTATATATATACTAAATATATCAAATCAATGATACAGCCAATGTCTCTGTGGTCCTACACAAAATTCCCAGTATTCTGTTTGTAGATGGAAAACATGCTAAAAGTATAGACAATCTTTTAGTTAATATAGTAACAGAAATCAGACATCTCCCCTTAACTAGTGTAGACAAGTACAATCTTTAAAGTTAATTGGTTCATGGTGGGTTCATAATGTGAAGGATGCAGCCTTAATAGATGGTGTTGATGGAGAGACAAGCATAGAATGGATATGTGGAGATTGCCCAGCTTTTGCTGAAAATGAAGGTCATTTTGCCAGTTGCCAACGTCAACATTGACAGGAACTTTTAGCAGACATACAGCATGAGGTTAACAGAGACAGAAATATCAGTCATGGCTGACTGATAAAATAACACCTTCAGTGATGCCAAAGGCAGTACAACACTCAACAGCAAAACAGCTCTAACACAGGTTCATATTTATATTTATATTTATAACAGCATAACTTAGACCACAATCTGGAAACTACTCTGTGTCCATGAAATTAAATAAAAATGCATTTAGTCTTGTAGCTGCCACTGTCATCCTGCCAGCTGACAGGCAACAGGGTGATGCAGGATGTATGATCACAAGGTGGCAGTGTTGACCACAAATTTCCACAGCAACAAACAAATTGACACCTGTATTTAAATATGGTACCTATGTGATCTATGATAGCAGGTGACCTCCCCTCCACATACCACTACACATCCACACACACATTCACACGTATTCTGATACATATAGGAATAGGTCCAACACAGACAGGCACACACAATATAGCTTTATATTTGAATTGTATCTCAGGTGTGTCCATCTGTCATCACAATCTGTCAATACGGTGATAGTCTTATAAAGCTGATTCTGCTTGTGCAGTGCTTAACATGCATTTTAGCGTGCAGTATTTCAATGAGGAGTCTGTGCTATGCAATGTTGCCTAATTGTGCAGTGTTAGTGTGTGGGAGTGCATGCGGAGGCGTGTGGACAGGGAGGAGGGGGTGTGATGGGGCTGTGCAGCGTGGGGTGCCATAAACAACCTGACAAACAATCTAAACCAACACCTACACAATGCACAATAAATCCTTCTCTCCTTGGGAGAAATGAAACCACACACATACAAATATAGGCCCAAATGTTCACATATATATAGATGTATATATATATATATTATATATATAGTTTCTTATAGATATATTTTTAATTCTTTCCCTCTTTCATATCCATTTCCCATATTACTCTCTCACAGTCTTCTGTCTTTAACTGACATGTATAGATATCCCATGCGCATTTGTCAAGGACTTATGCATGTTTATATAAACGGTGTGAGATGCACACACACACACACACACACAGACACACAGACACACACACAGACACACCCACACACACACAGACACACACACATACACACACACATACATACACACACACACAATCCTTACATCATGGTTCTGAGTGACACACACGCACACATCTAATATGAAGCGGGTGTGAGCAGGTCCCGTGCCCTCTGTAACACGCTCACTGGGTTGAAGGCTGCGTCTGTGTGACAGGTGGGCCGGGGAGTGATGCTGGTCGTCGTTGTTTTGACTCGTGTCGCTGCCGCCACATCTGTGCCCGCCATGGAAGCCGATCCGCATCCCACGGACGACAGGACTCAACTGTCACAAAGGGTTACCCAGAGACAGCGCTGATTCTGCCTGGCTTAGCTCCTCAGAGGTAAGGACAAACACACATACAGGCCAATGCTGATGCTTATAGTGTTTGTTCTAGAGCTTTATTTGCGGATGGGCTTTTTTGTTCTATCATTACATTGTATTCAGGGATGATAGTAAAGGTAGGAACATTTTAAACATTACTAAGGCTTAAAGGTTATTTTATTGCACAAGCAGTTCTAAAGTGTCATCTGATTTCTCTGGAAGTCCCAAAAATCAATGTGCTTTTCCAGGATTTCTCAGTGTTGTTAGAAATCCTAAAATACTGTTATATCTGAGGTTGCACAAATACAGGATGAAATTTCAGAACCAAAACACGTGCTTACAGATGCTATACATTTTAGACATGCTTATAAGCATGAAAAACAAATAAATCATGCATC
>NC_045152.1:17563466-17568466 GCF_900700415.2 Clupea harengus
TAGGCGGACAATGTTGTTGCTCAGTGACAAAATAAGGTTCCACCTCCATCTGTGACAAAACACCCCCTCAGAGCTTAGGTACCTCCACGCTCATGTGCAAACTCTATTCTCCGCCACAGCTAAACTGAGCTGAGGGCTTGGTGTTTAAGCCAACAGTTAATAATGAGAGCGCAAACACATGTGTTTGCATGTGTGAGTGAGTGAGTGAGTGAGTGAGCGAAGGGAAACAGAGAGAGAGGGAGGGAGGGAGAGAGAGAGAGAGGGAGGGAATGGGGAGAGATGGAGAGAGTGGGCATTTAGTGTGTGAATGAGTCTGTGGGGATTTGGAAGCGGGCCTCCACCGACTACTTCCATCGTGACCCACAGAGCTGTGCGTGGAGGTTCTCTGCCTCGTCTCCACTCATCACGACACTAGGCTGGCAAACTTGGGCACAGAAGCTCTCTCTCTCTCTCTCTCTCTCTCTGTCTCTCTCTCTCTCTCTCTCTCTCTCCTTATCTCGCTGGGGTGTGAACCAGGGGGGCAGTGAGAGGGGGTGGCACAGCTAAAAGTGTGTTGCACCATTTAGAGTATGGCGTCAAAAAATGTCATTTTAAATTCAGGGCTTTCACCCAACCCGCAGGCTCTTAACACCCATCTGAGCCCTCGCTTGGGTGAGTGTGTGTGTGTGTGTGTGTGTGTGTGTGTGTGTGATGAGGGTGTGTGTCAGTGACTGTGTATTTGTGTGTGTCATCACAGATGCATCTGAGGGAGTGACACATTAAACTATGAACTGCGCCATTGCTGACACACTCTAAACACACACATACACATACACATACACATACACATACACATACACATACACATACACATACACATACACATACACATACACATACACATACACATACACATACACATACACATACACAGATACACACACACACACACACATACACTTACACATACACATACACATACACATACACATACACATACACATACACTTACACATACACATACACATACACATACACATACACTTACACATACACATACACATACACATACACTTACACATACACATACACATACACATAGACATACACTTACACTTACACATACACAGATACACACACACACATACACACATAAACACACAGACTTACACACCTAAACACACGTACACGAGAGACATTGAAACAAAGAAGAATGAACAAAGGATGACAGAGAGGTGTGCATTGGAACAGACAACTTCCAACTTAGGAGTGCCTGTTTGGAACTGCTCTCCTCAAAAAAACATGCAAGCAAAACAATACAACACACTGTGAGCTCTGTGGGAGATGAGAAGGGTTAAGTGTCTTTAAAGAATGTGTGTTCAAAGATCTCGAAAAATCAAAAACAAAAAGCTAAGGACTCTTTGCTGCACAAAGCACGGCAGAAGTTAAAAGCGCTAAATTCAATTTTTTGAGGACTTCTCTCCAACGCCCAATGCACAACTTAGAGGTAGATGAGAAAAAGAAACTCAAAAACAATAGGGACTTTTTTTCCAGAGCTGGAGAGCTCCACAGAAGACCTATATTATAAACATATGTGGGAAATATAAACATATGTGGGACTATATGAAGGAAAAGGAAACATAAATATGTCTTCCATCATTCTCTTTGTATAAACACCTCTTTCCCTCTGTCTTCAACGAGGGGTCCTACGCTATGGCCGGCTGCATTCAGCTAAGGCTCTGGTGACTCCCTTGGAAGCAGAGCTGATGCCAGGCCTCACAGAGAGAGAGGGTCAGAAAGGGCCTGCACTGGATCCTGCTGTTAGCTGCCTCCACAGCCACACACCCTCCATGCCCAGCCCAGCCACTGTCAACAATTCCTATCTTGCTCTCGAGAACTCAGGAATCCTCGATATGGGAATACTGCTTTGGGATCTGTTGTTTGGAATGGGATGTTGGGAGTTGAATCTTCCAGGAGCCCACTGGGAATTCTTGCAGGGCCGGTGGCAGACTACTGCATGCTCCATCGCTCTGTAGGGCATCAATTATTCACTGTGTTTATCTATGCATATCTATGTGATAGCTACCGCTAGTCATACAACCACTTAGAGTAAGGGAGATGCTAGCATTGGCTAAACCTAGACCAAGGTATACAGAAAGAAAAGGATCAGGGTCAGGCTAATGACAGATGGAGAGAGCTAAATATATGATAAAGGGTATTCCTACTGAGAGAAAAAACTTTGTATTTCTATAGGAAAGTGGTGCAGTAAATGATTTGAGTAGAGCCTGCAACTGTTTTGCGGGTGTTTTATAGTAGTGTCAGTGGTTTAGGAGACCTTTCTTGGTTGGAATGTTCTTATTTAATTGGATTGCTGCATTTGCACCCTTTTTCATTCTCTCACACACACAAAAATATCTGTAACTCACACAAAGAAGAAACACACATACAGCCACAGACACACACACAGAGACACACACACACACACACACACACA
This sequence comes from Clupea harengus, assembly GCF_900700415.2. Taxonomy (NCBI): domain Eukaryota; kingdom Metazoa; phylum Chordata; class Actinopteri; order Clupeiformes; family Clupeidae; genus Clupea; species Clupea harengus. The sequence continues at coordinate 17,565,940 of NC_045152.1, forward strand.
CACACACGCGCACACACACACACACACACACACACACACACACACACACACACACACACACACACACACACACAGCCACACACACACACACACACACACATACACACACACACAGCCCCTCACCTTCTTCATTTTTTCCATTCTAAAACTGGCATTTAGCATAACACACACGCTGGAGCCAGAGAAGCCAATTATCAAACAGATGTCAATGTATGCGCTACAATACTAAAGGGAGCCCAATTACCAGACAGCTGTTTTTCTCCTCCCTCCACCCCTCTCTCTCTCTTTCTCTCTCTCTATTTCTCTTTCTCTCCCTCTCTCCACTTCCCAGCATCCTGTGAGTGGCTGGTGGTCCTTTGAGGATAGGCATGACCCAGCCCCCACCCCCCGCTGTTTGCCAAATGGAGGGGCTGTAGATGTCAATCCTCATGCTAGGCCTGTGTGTGTGTGTGTGTGTGTGTGTGTGTGTGTGTGTGTGTGTGTGTGTGTGTGTGTGTGTGTTTATGTATGTGTGTGTGTGTGTGTGTGTGTGTGTGTGTGTGTGTATGCATGTGTGTGTGTGTGTGTGTGTGTGTGTGTGTGTGTGTGTGTGTGTGTGTGTGTGTGTGTGTAGGGGTTTGGGGTGGAGTGGGGGGTCGGGCTGGAGGCGCGCTCCAGAACCATGGACAGCTCCCACAGGAGGCATCTCACTGCTGCCCTGCTGCACTCTTAACAGGAAGCTGTTTTGCTGCCCCACTACACTCTACAGGCTCACACTTATGCGAATGCACGCACCGGTACACACATGAACAGACGCACGCGCGCACACACACACGCACACACACACACGTTCACACAAACACACGTACACACACACACACACACACACACACACACACACACACAGAGTTATGCGTAGACACACACTTCAGTACTACCCACTACCCCCTCCATCTGGCTACTTTCTCTCTCCATTCTTTCATTCTCTCCAAGAGACACAGACACACCATGTGTGTATATACACACTTACACACACATGCCACCAGCAATAAACTATACAACATATCCCCCTTCTTACACAAAATTAGATCATTTTTTATTTTCCCATCTACCTCCTGAGCCAGTGGTACATATTTATTTGCTATCTGTTTCTTAACATCTCCCTTTATTGCCTCTCTTTTTCACTCTCCTCCCCCCTCTCCCTCTCTCCCTCTCTCCCTCTTCCTTTGTGTCTCAGGTTCCACTTGATCCCTCTCTACTTCTCTCTCTTCTTCTTTTCTCTTATTCTTCCTTTTCAGCTTGATTCTCTTGATTTATTTCTCCCCTTCTTTCTCGCTTTTGCTCTCTCCTTCTTGCTATCTACTTATCAGCAGGTAGCTTTCTCCTCTGTGGAGGTTGCGGGGGCCCATCACGGGGTACACACCTCACAGGGGCACCTGGGCTGGTAGGGGAGCAAGACTCCTGCCTCCTCCTGCCTCCTCCTGCCTCCTCCTGCCTTGATCAATATGAGTCTAATGGACAAGAAGCGAGTTCAGGGAGTTCGTTTTCTCTCTCCGGCATGCCCACAGGCAGCCGTTCTACACGGAGAGAGAGAGAGAGAGAGAGAGAGAGAGAGAGAGAGAGAGAGAGAGAGAGATGGAGAGAGAGAGAGAAAGAAAGAGGGAGGGAGAGAGGGAGAGAAATACTGCCTCTCTTTCTTATAGACAGATACTCAGAGGCATGCTACCCTCTACACTGACGGACACTACACCCCCCCCCCCCCCCCACACACACACAAACACACAAAAAACTAAAGCAAAAACACATCCACTATCATACACACAAACAAGCATACGGACACAAGCATCAAGCATGCAGCACCACACAACAACGGACAAACCTCACTCCCCCCTCCTCTCCCTCTCTCTTTCACACAGACACACCAATGTCACAAACATCACAAAATAGACATTCTGCCTATCAAGCATTACACAAACACCCATGCATTCCACTATCTGCACTATATGCCAAACATTGACAGCCACACACCTCTCTCTCTCTCTCTCTCTCCCTCTCTCGGTGCCACATACATTCAATAACCACACACAGAGGGATGTCATACACTTATTGCATCCACATACAACCTTTAAACAACCTATGTCTGTCTTTATTGCATCCACATACAACCTTTAAACAACCAATGTCTGTCTTTATTTTGTCCAAGAGGATGACTGGACACACAAGAAAAGACAAATCAAATCTTGAACACTTTCACTATCGTGCTTGTATACCATACAAGCAGCATGAGAGAGACACAAATGAGACCAGCACCTTTTTACTGGCTAAAGCTAGCAATCCAGTAACAGTCAGATCAAAACCAATAGCAGCAACACATATGGTTAAGATTTTTACAGGAATTAAGCACCACATATGTATGCTCTAAGGATAGACAGAAAATCAAATGAGAGGAAACTGTAACTTGGCCTTAAAGCTATGGGCTACTTCTATCCAAAACAGGAGGGCTTATGCTTAATGTGAGGTTTATTTATTGTCCACAGAATGTACAGAG
>NC_045152.1:17573466-17580966 GCF_900700415.2 Clupea harengus
AGTTTTATTTTTAACATGCAGTATCTCAGAGTGGTTAGACAGTTGTGTATGATTTACATCCACTCAATAGTTTGGATGTGTGCTTTTCTTTTGTGAACTCCTTGCTGTTTGTCATGTTGTAAATTACAAATGTACCTGTATAGAAATTATCCCTGTTTGGATTTGACACCAGTCTCTTTTTTAAAATGTCATAATGTGTCTCCATTTGCTTGATGATTGAGGACAAACAGTAATGTGTTTCAATTCTCAAGATTTTTTGTTTTAGATTTCTAGAATCTATTTTAGATTTTAGATCTGTTTTGTGATTTGAAGATCTATTATTGATTTGAAGGTATTTCTCCATCAGTCAGATTTACAGCAGAGAAATGTGAATAGGCTATAGACCCTTCGTATTTTAGACAGTGCTAAGGTGCACTTAAACTGGTTCTTAAAATGCAGTGCTTACTAAAGGTAAAGGTCAGGTATTTAGCATACTACACTACTACTACTGCTCCTACAGTACAGCCATTTCCTCACATTTGGGGCTATTGCATCCTATGGTGTTGAGCGGTACAAGTACCCAGAAGACTGGTCAGATGGAGCCTGGGCATTACCTCATGGGGGAGAGTCACACGGCTTTCAGGGAGGTCAGGGCTGAAATGTCAGAGGTTACACGAGTAACCCTCAGCTCCCCTGGACGTTTACAAAGAAAGGAAAAAGAGAAAGGAATTTCTGTAGTCTTGGTTTACAGTAACTGCAGTGGAGGACCAAAATAGTTCTAAATAAATCTGTGGATGTGGTTCTTTAATATTCCGGGGGCTCGTCCTGGAGCATGTAAGTGAATGTGTGCCTGTGCTTGTGGTTTGTGGCTTGCCTCAGCTTGCTCTGTCCTTCTCACACTGTTTGCACTAAACCATTCCTCTGCTCTTCAAAAGCAAGACAGAAATAGCTAGAGGGCAGCGCTAGGGCCAGGGCCCTACTGCACCATGAACCGCTGCGGTTCCATAGGTTCTTCGGTTAAGCCAAGAAGAGAGAATGCGGAGAGAGAATGAACCGCTGCGGTTCCATAGGTTCTTGGGTTCAGCCGGGTTCCCCCTGCGGAGAGAGAATGCTGCAATTGTCCGAAGTGGCTTCCCTTGGCACTGGGCTCCTTGAGAATTACGTTGTTTCTCTTCTTCTTGTCATCAGTCTCAAAGACAAACAAAAGAAGCCACCAATTACCATGCCTTGGCTCAACATACATATGGATGTTTCATTTCCCCTGTGCTCCCTGTTGATTGGCTCCCGCCGCCGCTGATGTCAGGCCACGTCAGTCTCTCCTCGTCTTTGCTTCAGCTGCCGGTTGAAGGCAGCGGGAGGCCAAGGCCCTCATGGGGAGCAGGGTAATGGTCAGTGTGGTGAAGATTGCTAATACAATTACAGAAGCTTTAAAGAAAGGGCTGGGGGCAGGGGGCTGTTGTTGGGCACGGGGCGGGAGGGGGTGTGGGGAGGGGCAGGTACATCACTAATGGCTTTTTAAAAAGGTTACAGCATGTCGCCTCTCCTTCATAATGGGGCCCGGCTGCGTTGAAAATGCAATTTCCGGGCAGGATAATGCAGGAGCGTGAGGGGGGCCCTGGCGGAGGGTTCAGAGGGAGGGTTTGCATCGAGCGCGCCTGTGCTGAGGGAAGCAGTGGGCTAGAGGGCGGAACAATAGCGCTGCGGACGTCGCACGGACATTAATACTTAATGCTGCTGTATCTCGGGTCGGGCGTCAGGATGTTATGTATCTAAACACCATTTCGGGGGCTGATGTAGCAAAATATTGGGCGTCCACAAAGCTGGAGTCTCCTCCTGTCAGCCACTGGCTTCAAAAAGGCAAAATCATTAAAATTTCATTCATTTCTGAGAGCTAGTGGTCCAATACTAAATGCAAATGCCTTTTGTACAATGTCAAGGTTTTCTATTCATTAGCAGAGTCAGAGGCAGCCTTGTGTCCATTTAAAGCGTAACATTAGAATGCTACTGCAGGTTGCATGAGCTGGCATTGGTGCAGCGGGTGAAAGAGCTTTTGTAGTACATTAACAACCAATAAGCAACTAACACCACCAACACATGTAGTTAGTATTATATTACAGACTTTTCAAAGAGAGATTCAATTTACTGCCTCCAAGAATGAGAATGAAAAAAGAAATGCGTAGAAAATGTTTTGAATGTATGGCAGGATTATCAGAAGGACAGATATAAAAGTAAATAATTATCGTCATAGCCAGCAGTTCTACCAGAAAGATTTAGAAGCAGAAGGCACTGAAAGCAGCAAACTGGTGTGCTAGTTGAGTCTATCTAAGGCAAACTGGTGTGCTAGTTGAGTCTATCTAAGGCAAACTGGTGTTAGTTGAGTCTCTCTAAGGCAAACTGGTGTTAGTTGAGTCTATTTAAGGCAAACTGGTGTTAGTTGAGTCTCTCTAAGGCAAACTGGTGTGTTAGTTGAGTCTATTTAAGGCAAACTGGTGTTAGTTGAGTCTATTTAGGGAAAACTGGTGTTAGTTGAGTCTATCTAAGGCAAACTGGTGTTAGTTGAGTCTATTTAAAGTGGCATTATGCAGTAATTGTACTTCAGGGTTAGGGTTAGGATAAGCAGTTTTACCTTAAAATAACAGCTTAAAAAAAATTGGGGCGCTACAATAACTTTTGTGTCTCTTGGAGAATCTCTTCCGTGCCATTGCCATACCAGGGTCCGTAGGCATATTACCTCGTTATGTAGGTTTGCCTGAAGCCGCCTGGTTTCTACTGTCTGCCGAACTAGTAAGTAGCTTATTTGCCGTCTTGCTTTGTCTTGTGTTGCACTTGCTTGATGTTTGACTGTGTTTGGACAGTTGTTGACTAACTAGTTTGTCATAGTGTCAAGTGTCATAGTGTCAAGTAAGCACATTTCAAGAGGTTTCGCTAGGTTTCGCTAGTCTAGCATCTCGTTAGCTATTAGCAATTCTTCCGTTATGCTGCTTTAAGGCAAACTGGTGTGTTAGTTGAGTCTATCTAAGGCAAACTGGTGTTAGTTGAGTCTCTCTAAGGCAAACTGGTGTTAGTTGAGTCTATTTAAGGCAAACTGGTGTGTTAGTTGAGTCTATTTAAGGCAAATGTCAGCTGGATATTGGTTAAGAGCAACAAAAGAATGAATGACGAGTCTTCCTTTACCCAATATGGGAGATTAAAATCATCTTAATGCTAGAAATGAAAATTTTACTAAATTGAAGCTTTATATGGACCAGTATGTCATACACATAGCTTTATATGGACCAGTATGTCATACACGTGTGTATGTGCATATATATATATTAAAAACATACACATCAATTTGTTGATTTCAAAGCCTTTCCAGTTGTCCCATGAACAGCATGACATGAACACATTTTTTAACGCCAACCTGCCAAATCATAACCATACCCCTAGCAAACAATTATGTAAATAAGGTTCAGTAGAAATGATTAGATGCCTTATTTTTGACCAAAGATATCATTTTGTACCTTTTTGACAGTGTGTTTGAGAGCCACAGTGCATTTTCTGCAACAGCTGTGCAGATAATTGGTAATCACTGCTGACATTCATTTCCTTTGCCTGGTTCTGCTCCTTATATGTGTCTGTTTTTGACTGATGCAAGAGTATAATTAAATGTCAGTAGCTATCTGAAGTTGTATGTGGATGAGAGAAGTATTGGGCTGTACCGTGACATTGCACAGAGAGTCAGGGCATGTTCTTTTAACCATGGGCAAGATTTACAGAATCCTTTGCAACCGTACCTATATACATGCCATCCATCCTATTAGTCTAGGCATTCAGTCATCCCTTTATCTTGTTCTCTTTCAATCTCAGACGCCTCCAGAGTCTGCCTGGGCCAATATCTGTGCCTTGCCACACACACTGCATATCCACAGCACTGAATCTACATCCACATGACAGTTGTCCACCTGAAAGATATCAGACTAGCCACACATGAACGCCTCTTTTTAAGGTTACGAATGGATAAGAAAAAACTCAGAAGATCTCCATGATCCTATAGAACCCTGCTGCAGTGTGTATGTGTGTGTGTGTGTGTGTGTGTGTGTGTGTGTGTGTGTGTGTGTGTGTGGGTGTGTGTGATTATGGACGCACAGCTCACTCAGTTCATTCCCTCCCTCTTGTCTGTGCCACTAATTGATAGACAGAATGTCCTCATCTTCTCTTCCTCCTCCTCCTCGTCCTCTCTCTCTTTCTCACCTCCCTGTCCCTCCCTTCTCTCTCCTCCCTCCTTTCTGCAGATGATCATCACAGCCTCCGTGACCTCAGCCGCCGCTCTGAGTGGAACAGCCCGTCAGAGCCGCTCATTCCCCACACCTGCTGTTCTGGGATCAGTGTTAAACAGCCACTGCCAGCGCTCGCCCATGATTAACAATCCAGCCTCGCTGGCCCCGGACCAGCCGGGCGAAGGCCCCCGTAATGCCTCCAATCCATCAGATTGTGAACTGTGAAGGAGAGCCGGAGCCCAGGCGCAGCCTCCTTGGGATGACTGTCTGTGCCCAATAACAGGGATGGAGAGAGGAGGCAGCCAAAACAAACAGACAAATAAAGATAAAGGAGAACGCCACCTGCAGTCTGCCGTCTGGGGACTGTCCTCCAGTCTGTGTGTGTGTGTGTGTGTGTGTGTGTGTGTGTGTGTGTGTGTGTGTGTGTATGTGTGTGTGTGTGTGTGTGTGTGTGTGTGTCCCATGATGGGGTTGAGGGAGGGCGAGAGACAGGAGGCCCCATGCCAGCTGCAGCTCTGGGTTGTCTGCCTTGAAGGTTTGGCAGGATTGGACGCATTGCTGTGGTGGCTGAGCCGGCAGGACATGTTGGGTGCTACTGATGGCGGAGGCGCCGCTTCAGATCCCACTAAACAGACGTGGGGATAAAGCGTCCGCTTTCAGCTGCCTGCCTGACACACTGGTGTCACCACCCTTGTGATTTCAGTGTTCATTTTAGTTTGGGAGTGTTTGATTGGGTTTTATTCGGGCTAGGGGTGCTGCTTCTGAATGTCCATCAAAATTAGACTCAGTGATTGAATCAGCCTGTAGCTCTTGTGGTGAACACCCAGTTAAGGGAGATTTAAACTGGCAACTCCAAGATAAGCAGAGCCAGTTGGTTAATCAAATGTCGGATACTGAACTCAGTGGGGAGAGCCGTAACATTTAGCTTTCAACAAAGGCTATCGAGAGTAATTTTCTTCACAGGTTTTCACAACTTAATCTATCCTAGTCCTGATAAAAACAGATGCAAATGCACACATCTGTTGGCCTCTCTAACAGCAGCTATATTGTGATAGAGAACTACAGGAGACTACCCATTTTTCAGCACTGTAGGCCTAACCATTTTGAAAGAGAAATCTATCTCCTCCAACTGTCTCTCCATTACTTCTTCTTTCTTTTATGAACCTGCCTATGCCTCCCCTGCAGGGCCTTCATGTCTCATAATGCACACAGACACACAAGCAGGGCCTTGCCCAGTTCATTGGAAATCATCTGTGTGCTTCACCATGATATTTGCCCATCTCCTGAGTATCTGTACTACATGGCATTTACCCACCTGAGCGAGTGCTGCTTGCTCCCAGAGTCCTCATATGCGGGAGAGGTTCCCAAGAAGGCTCAGCCTGGATGTCAGTGTGACACATCAGAATGATTGAAATGGCTGAATGTAGGCTGCTGGATCCAGGCTACTGAGGGATCTGTACCCAACAGCATGAAGAGGATTTTAAGGATCTCATATTATTGCAGGTGCTGTGACGTTTCATGAGACAACCAAGTATACTATTTCATTATTATAAATATAATAAAATATTTATTTTTGGCTATTAATACATTTCAACACAACGTTATTATCTTAATTAGGATTAGGAAAAAATCTGTTTCAGTAATAAGCTTACAGTATGTATGCAGATTCAAATGCATTGTACATATAAATGGTGCTGATTTCCAATGTTTAAAAGGTTCCACTTTATCATGGTTGCAAACACTTAAGAATATGCTCTTAAATAAAATATTTATTTCAAAATATTCAAGGCGCAAAACTATTCCAAGTCAGCATGTTTGAAACATACTAATCATACTAATCTGCCAGCAGGAATTTGTATCATTTAGTATGTTAGTACTCCTAGTGTGCACTAAACAATTTTCTGGATTTCTTCTTTAACCTTGGCCTGCATAAGCTGCTATAGGAACTTTCACAGAGAACTGCAGCCATGGTAACAGATCATGTCAGTGTGTCAAAAGAAGCCAGTGATTGTGTGTGAGCGGTGTGGCGACAGCACCCCCACCTGAGAAGTACACGGGCTAGAGGACCCTCTGAGAGGCTTCTGATGCCCCCCTGTGGTAAACATGAAGTCAACCCCGTGGCTGTACCACCCACATGGCATTGGACTGGACGTGCAGCACATGGACAAAGTATGGAAGTAACAAAGTACTTAGTGTTTGACTCTGGTGGAATAACGCAGCGTTATTAAAAACTAATAGAAGACAAGAGAACGTGCGGTCGGCAGTCCGTCCATTAATTCATCTTTAGATGAGGAGTAGCCCCCTTTCTAATTAGGCATAACACAATGAGCACACAGTGAGGACTACTTTAATACAATCATTTGCCCACATGAGGGCAGTGGATGCCTGCAGCAGGAGCTCCTCATTGGTGCAGACAGCATGAGGTCAGAACACTGCATTGGCCGGTCAGCATGGGGGCGGGCGGGTCTTCTATGGGATCTTATGGGTGGAGGATCTGCACCCGCTGATGTGTGTCCATATTTGGGTGTTCCAACCCAGTTAGCGTCATTGTTGATATTTCCATTTCATTCTCCAGCCTTGTTTTATCAGTGTTTTTGTTCATTAAGATACTTGAATTTGAATTTGAGAGAGAGAGAGAGAGAGATAGAGATAGAGAGAGAGAGTACGCATCTAAGAGGTACTGTGAGAGACTTATTACATTTCCTTACCTTGAATTTATAGAGTCCTCTCCGGTTCTCCCCTTCACAGCCTTGACATGAGCCCTGAATTAAGACTGTCGTACAAACGCCGTCTTTATTGCAGTATCCATTTATTGTTCTGATCAGACAATTCATTACAAAACAGAAGGTACTTCATTACAACATGAGAGAAAAGAGTGAAACCTTCTCAAAAAGCATCTCCCCAATCCCGTCCATATGCTTCACAAAATTGTATCTAATACTGGTCAGAGTCAGTGATCCAAAAGCTTTAAGAAATGGAGACTAATACATTGGCAAACACCTTTCCACCCAAAGACACATTGTATTAATAACTAACCGATTGTTCTTTTTTTTGTGCCATAGTTTCTTGTAGTACCAGGTGTCATAATAGCTTTCCTCACTGTAGCCATTGGCATTTGGGCTAAACTTTTAAACTGAGCTTGGACCAGTGCTTAAGGACAAAGTCTTCCTACCGTTTACCGTCCAAACATCCCTACACATTTGGGCAAACTGCTCTACCCATGCCTCTGCCCTGTGACTGTCCCTTTAAGACAGCTGAGAGT